>NC_135096.1:2426392-2431392 GCF_051107435.1 Chaetodon auriga | reverse complement strand
GGCAGGCAGGCAGGCAGGCAGGCAGGCAGGCAGGCAGGCTGGCTGGCTGGCGGATGAGAGTGGAGGCAGGAGGAAAGGAAAAGGGTTAGGCTGGGAGCCAGCCCTTGGGGTTGGTGAAGGCAGGCAGGCAGGCAGGCAGGCAGGCTGGCTGGCTGGCTGGCTAATGAGAGTGGAGGCAGGAGGAAAGGAAAAGGGTTAGGCTGGGAGCCAGCCCTTGGGGTTGGTGAAGGCAGGCAGGCAGGCAGGCAGCCAGGCAGGCAGGCAGGCAGGCTGGCTGGCTGGCGGATGAGAGTGGAGGCAGGAGGAAAGGAAAAGGGTTAGGCTGGGAGCCAGCCCTTGAGGTTGGTGAAGGCAGGCAGGCAGGCAGGCTGGCAGGCTGGCTGGCTGGCGGATGAGAGTGGAGGCAGGAGGAAAGGAAAAGGGTTAGGCTGGGAGCCAGCCCTTGAGGTTGGTGAAGGCAGGCAGGCAGGCTAGCTGGCTGGCTGGCGGATGAGAGTGGAGGCAGGAGGAAAGGAAAAGAGTTAGGCTGGGAGCCAGCCCTTGGGGTTGGTGAAGGCAGGCAGGCAGGCAGGCTGGCTGGCTAATGAGAGTGGAGGCAGGAGGAAAGGAAAAGGGTTAGGCTGGGAGCCAGCCCTTGAGGTTGGTGAAGGCAGGCAGGCAGGCAGGCAGGCTAGCTGGCTGGCTGGCGGATGAGAGTGGAGGCAGGAGGAAAGGAAAAGGGTTAGGCTGGGAGCCAGCCCTTGGGGTTGGTGAAGGCAGGCAGGCAGGCAGGCAGGCAGGCTGGCTGGCTGGGGATGTGAGTGGAGGCAGGAGGAAAGGAAAAGAGTTAGGCTGGGAGCCAGCCCTTGGGGTTGGTGAAGGCAGGCAGGCAGGCAGGCAGGCAGGCAGGCAGGCAGGCTGGCTGGCTGGCGGATGTGAGTGGAGGCAGGAGGAAAGGAAAAGAGTTAGGCTGGGAGCCAGCCCTTGGGGTTGGTGAAGGCAGGCAGGCAGGCAGGCTGGCTGGCTAATGAGAGTGGAGGCAGGAGGAAAGGAAAAGGGTTAGGCTGGGAGCCAGCCCTGTGAAGGGTATAGAGCTGGTCCGGCGTGCCACGGCCGGGACGAAAACCGCATCGTTCGTCCTGAATCGGAGGTTGGACTGTGTATGCACAGTATAGTATGTGGAATATATACAAAGGTTGAGAATTTTTAAACAAAAATAAAAGAAAGTAATTGTGAGAAATAAAGAAAAGTAAAAGAGGTTGCTGTATGCCTGGAAAAGGCCGGAAGCCTCCCCACGGCTGTGAGAAGGCCAGGGGGTCAGGCCTGGAGCCAGCCCCCAGCAGGAGTAGCAGGCTGGGGGTCCTGGAAAGGCTGGAAACCTCCCCGTGGCTGCGAGAAGACGAGGGGGTCAGGCCTGGAGCCAGCACCCAGCCTGCTCCTCATGCTGGGGGCCTGGAAAAGGCCGGAAGCCTCCCCACGGCTGTGAGAAGGCCAGGGGGTCAGGCCTGGAGCCAGCCCCCAGTACGAGTAGCAGGCTGGGGGGCCTGGAAAGGCCAGACGCCTGCCTGTGGCTGCTAGAAGAAGACGAGGGGCTCAGGGCTGGAGCCAGCACCCAGCACGAGTAGCAGGCTGGGGGGCCTGGAAAGGCCAGAAGCCTCCCTGTGGCTGCTAGAAGAAGACGAGGGGGTCAGGGCTGGAGCCAGCACCCAGCACGAGAAGCAGGCTGGGGGGCCTGGAAAGGCCAGAAGCCTCCCTGTGGCTGCTAGAAGAAGAGGAGGGGGTCAGGGCTGGAGCCAGCACCCAGCACGAGTAGCAGGCTGGGGGGCCTGGAAAGGCCAGAAGCCTCCCTGTGGCTGCTAGAAGAAGACGAGGGGGTCAGGGCTGGAGCCAGCACCCAGCACGAGTAGCAGGCTGGGGGGCCTGGAAAGGCCAGAAGACTCCCTGTGGCTGCTAGAAGAAGAGGAGGGGGTCAGGGATGGAGCCAGCACCCAGCACGAGTAGCAGGCTGGGGGGCCTGGAAAGGCCAGACGCCTGCCTGTGGTTGCTAGAAGAAGAGGAGGGGGTCAGGGCTGGAGCCAGCACCCAGCACGAGTAGCAGGCTGGGGGGCCTGGAAAGGCCAGACGCCTGCCTGTGGCTGCTAGAAGAAGAGGAGGGGGTCAGGGCTGGAGCCGGCACCCAGCCTGCTCCTCGTGCTGGGGGCCTGGAAAGGCTGGAAGCCTCCCCGTGGCTGTGAGAAGAGGAGGGGGTCAGGGCTGGAGCCGGCACCCAGCCTGCTCCTCGTGCTGGGGGCCTGGAAAGGCTGGAAGCCTCCCCATGGCTGTGAGAAGATGAGGGGGTCAGGGCTGGAGCCGGCACCCAGCCTGCTCCTCGTGCTGGGGGCCTGGAAAGGCTGGAAGCCTCCCCATGGCTGTGAGAAGATGAGGGGGTCAGGCCTGGAGCCAGCCCCCAGCACGAGTAGCAGGCTGGTGGGCCTGGAAAGGCCAGACGCCTGCCTGTGGCTGCTAGAATAAGAGGAGGGGGTCAGGGCTGGAGCCAGCAACCAGCACGAGTAGCAGGCTGGGGGGCCTGGAAAGGCCAGACGCCTGCCTGTGGCTGCTAGAAGAAGAGGAGGGGGTCAGGGCTGGAGCCAGCACCCAGCACGAGTAGCAGGCTGGGGGGCCTGGAAAGGCCAGACGCCTGCCTGTGGCTGCTAGAAGAAGAGGAGGGGGTCAGGGCTGGAGCCGGCACCCAGCCTGCTCCTCGTGCTGGGGGCCTGGAAAGGCTGGAAGCCTCCCCGTGGCTGTGAGAAGATGAGGGGGTCAGGCCTGGAGCCAGCCCCCAGCACGAGTAGCAGGCTGGGGGGCCTGGAAAGGCCAGACGCCTGCCTGTGGCTGCTAGAAGAAGAGGAGGGGGTCAGGGCTGGAGCCAGCGCCCAGCACGAGTAGCAGGCTGGGGGGCCTGGAAAGGCCAGACGCCTCCCTGTGGCTGCTATAAGACGACGAGGGGGTCAGGGCTGGAGCCAGCACCCAGTACGAGTAGCAGGCTAGGGGGGCCTGGAAAGGCCAGACGCCTGCCTGTGGCTGCTAGAAGAAGAGGAGGGGGTCAGGGCTGGAGCCAGCACCCAGCACGAGTAGCAGGCTGGGGGGCCTGGAACGGCCAGACGCCTCCCTGTGGCTGCTAGAAGAAGAGGAGGGGGTCAGGGCTGAAGCCGGCACCCAGCCTGCTCCTCGTGCTGGGGGCCTGGAAAGGCTGGAAGCCTCCCCGTGGCTGTGAGAAGGTGAGGGGGTCAGGCCTGGAGCCAGCCACTAGCACGAGTAGCAGGCTGGGGGGCCTGGAAAGGCCAGACGCCTCCCTGTGGCTGCTAGAAGAAGAGGAGAGGGTCAGGGCTGGAGCCGGCACCCAGCCTGCTCCTCGTGCTGGGGGCCTGGAAAGGCTGGAAGCCTCCCCGTGGCTGTGAGAAGATGAGGGGGTCAGGCCTGGAGCCAGCCCCCAGCACGAGTAGCAGGCTGGGGGGCCTGGAAAGGCCAGACGCCTCCCTGTGGCTGCTAGAAGACGACGAGGGGTTCAGGCTTGGAGCCAGCACCCAGCCCTGCTCCTCATGCTGGGGGCCTGGAAAAGGCTGGAAGCCTCCCCACGGCTGTGAGCAGATGAGGGGGGTCAGGCCTGGTAAGGATGGAAGCCTCCCTGTGGCTGTGAAAAGACGAGGGGGTCAGGCAGGTGAGCTATGTCTATGAGAGAGAGGGAGAGAAAGAGAGAGAGAGAGAGAGAGAGAGAGAGAGAGAGAGAGAGAGAGAGAGAGTACCAGGGGCACGGGGATGAGAGCAGAGTACCAGGGGCACGGGGATGAGAGCAGAGTACCAGGGGCACGGGGATGAGAGCAGAGTACCAAGGGCACGGGGATGAGAGCAGAGTACCAGGGGCACGGGGATGAGAGCAGAGTACCAGGGGCACGGGGATGAGAGCAGAGTACCAGGGGCACGGGGATGAGAGCAGAGTACCAGGGGCACGGGGATGAGAGCAGAGTACCAAGGGCACGGGGATGAGAGCAGAGTACCAGGGGCACGGGGATGAGAGCAGAGTACCAGGGGCACGGGGATGAGAGCAGAGTACCAGGGGCACGGGGATGAGAGCAGAGTACCAGGGGCACGGGGATGAGAGCAGAGTACCAAGGGCACGGGGATGAGAGCAGAGTACCAGGGGCATAAAACCAAAACGACAAGAAGAAGAAGTGGGGGGAGAAAAATATGACAAAGTCAATCTCGGAGAGAAGGCGAAAAGCAGGCCAAAGCGGTTGAAATCCAACCGCTTTGTCATTTTCAGAGAGAAGGCGAAAAGCGCAGGCCAAAGCCAAGCGCGTCTTGCGTATTTTCTACATTTCTTTCATTTTCTACATTTTTCGCCACGTCCCCGATGACAAAACGTCAAAAAAGATAAAGTACAGAAGGAGCGGGGAAGGAAAAACGACAAAAGTCGTTTTCGGAGAGAAGGCCCCAAAGCGGTTGAAATCCAACCGCTTTGGGTACCCCCTTCTCTCCGAAAGGCGCGCGCTTTTACCCGCCTTCCCAAGCGAGTCTGCGCACGATTTCAGAAACCAGCTTTTCGGAAACAGGGGCCTCCAGAGGAGAGGCCCGAGGCGCCCGGCCGTCGATGCCCGCCCCTCAGGCTCGGTGCGTGGGGCGGACAGGAGGGGTCTGCCGGCCTCCGGGCCCCGGTTCTCCGCGCTTTGGGGTGAGGGCCCCAAAGCGGTTGAAATCCAACTGCTTTGGGCACCCCCTTCTCTCCGAACGGCGCGCGCTTTTACCCGCCTTCCCAAGCGAGTCTGCGCACGATTTCAGAAACCAGCTTTTCGGAAACAGGGGCCTCCAGAGGAGAGGCCCGAGGCGCCCGGCCGTCGATGCCCGCCCCTCAGGCCCGGTGCCTGGGGCGGACAGGAGGGGTCTGCCGGCCTCCGGGCCGCGGTCCTCTGCGCTTTGGTTTCTTTTTCTCCGCCAGTCAGACAGCCGCCACACCGATCGATCGGCACACGTGACCCGCCATCGGA
>NC_135096.1:2413892-2416392 GCF_051107435.1 Chaetodon auriga | reverse complement strand
GTACGAGTAGCAGGCTGGGGGGCCTGGAAAGGCCAGACGCCTGCCTGTGGCTGCTAGAAGAAGACGAGGGGCTCAGGGCTGGAGCCAGCACCCAGCACGAGTAGCAGGCTGGGGGGCCTGGAAAGGCCAGAAGCCTCCCTGTGGCTGCTAGAAGAAGACGAGGGGGTCAGGGCTGGAGCCAGCACCCAGCACGAGAAGCAGGCTGGGGGGCCTGGAAAGGCCAGAAGCCTCCCTGTGGCTGCTAGAAGAAGAGGAGGGGGTCAGGGCTGGAGCCAGCACCCAGCACGAGTAGCAGGCTGGGGGGCCTGGAAAGGCCAGAAGCCTCCCTGTGGCTGCTAGAAGAAGACGAGGGGGTCAGGGCTGGAGCCAGCACCCAGCACGAGTAGCAGGCTGGGGGGCCTGGAAAGGCCAGAAGACTCCCTGTGGCTGCTAGAAGAAGAGGAGGGGGTCAGGGATGGAGCCAGCACCCAGCACGAGTAGCAGGCTGGGGGGCCTGGAAAGGCCAGACGCCTGCCTGTGGTTGCTAGAAGAAGAGGAGGGGGTCAGGGCTGGAGCCAGCACCCAGCACGAGTAGCAGGCTGGGGGGCCTGGAAAGGCCAGACGCCTGCCTGTGGCTGCTAGAAGAAGAGGAGGGGGTCAGGGCTGGAGCCGGCACCCAGCCTGCTCCTCGTGCTGGGGGCCTGGAAAGGCTGGAAGCCTCCCCGTGGCTGTGAGAAGAGGAGGGGGTCAGGGCTGGAGCCGGCACCCAGCCTGCTCCTCGTGCTGGGGGCCTGGAAAGGCTGGAAGCCTCCCCATGGCTGTGAGAAGATGAGGGGGTCAGGGCTGGAGCCGGCACCCAGCCTGCTCCTCGTGCTGGGGGCCTGGAAAGGCTGGAAGCCTCCCCATGGCTGTGAGAAGATGAGGGGGTCAGGCCTGGAGCCAGCCCCCAGCACGAGTAGCAGGCTGGTGGGCCTGGAAAGGCCAGACGCCTGCCTGTGGCTGCTAGAATAAGAGGAGGGGGTCAGGGCTGGAGCCAGCAACCAGCACGAGTAGCAGGCTGGGGGGCCTGGAAAGGCCAGACGCCTGCCTGTGGCTGCTAGAAGAAGAGGAGGGGGTCAGGGCTGGAGCCAGCACCCAGCACGAGTAGCAGGCTGGGGGGCCTGGAAAGGCCAGACGCCTGCCTGTGGCTGCTAGAAGAAGAGGAGGGGGTCAGGGCTGGAGCCGGCACCCAGCCTGCTCCTCGTGCTGGGGGCCTGGAAAGGCTGGAAGCCTCCCCGTGGCTGTGAGAAGATGAGGGGGTCAGGCCTGGAGCCAGCCCCCAGCACGAGTAGCAGGCTGGGGGGCCTGGAAAGGCCAGACGCCTGCCTGTGGCTGCTAGAAGAAGAGGAGGGGGTCAGGGCTGGAGCCAGCGCCCAGCACGAGTAGCAGGCTGGGGGGCCTGGAAAGGCCAGACGCCTCCCTGTGGCTGCTATAAGACGACGAGGGGGTCAGGGCTGGAGCCAGCACCCAGTACGAGTAGCAGGCTAGGGGGGCCTGGAAAGGCCAGACGCCTGCCTGTGGCTGCTAGAAGAAGAGGAGGGGGTCAGGGCTGGAGCCAGCACCCAGCACGAGTAGCAGGCTGGGGGGCCTGGAACGGCCAGACGCCTCCCTGTGGCTGCTAGAAGAAGAGGAGGGGGTCAGGGCTGAAGCCGGCACCCAGCCTGCTCCTCGTGCTGGGGGCCTGGAAAGGCTGGAAGCCTCCCCGTGGCTGTGAGAAGGTGAGGGGGTCAGGCCTGGAGCCAGCCACTAGCACGAGTAGCAGGCTGGGGGGCCTGGAAAGGCCAGACGCCTCCCTGTGGCTGCTAGAAGAAGAGGAGAGGGTCAGGGCTGGAGCCGGCACCCAGCCTGCTCCTCGTGCTGGGGGCCTGGAAAGGCTGGAAGCCTCCCCGTGGCTGTGAGAAGATGAGGGGGTCAGGCCTGGAGCCAGCCCCCAGCACGAGTAGCAGGCTGGGGGGCCTGGAAAGGCCAGACGCCTCCCTGTGGCTGCTAGAAGACGACGAGGGGTTCAGGCTTGGAGCCAGCACCCAGCCCTGCTCCTCATGCTGGGGGCCTGGAAAAGGCTGGAAGCCTCCCCACGGCTGTGAGCAGATGAGGGGGGGTCAGGCCTGGTAAGGATGGAAGCCTCCCTGTGGCTGTGAAAAGACGAGGGGGTCAGGCAGGTGAGCTATGTCTATGAGAGAGAGGGAGAGAAAGAGAGAGAGAGAGAGAGAGAGAGAGAGAGAGAGAGAGAGAGAGAGGAGTACCAGGGGCACGGGGATGAGAGCAGAGTACCAGGGGCACGGGGATGAGAGCAGAGTACCAGGGGCACGGGGATGAGAGCAGAGTACCAAGGGCACGGGGATGAGAGCAGAGTACCAGGGGCACGGGGATGAGAGCAGAGTACCAGGGGCACGGGGATGAGAGCAGAGTACCAGGGGCACGGGGATGAGAGCAGAGTACCAGGGGCACGGGGATGAGAGCAGAGTACCAAGGGCACGGGGAT
>NC_135096.1:2401392-2403892 GCF_051107435.1 Chaetodon auriga | reverse complement strand
AACAAAAATGAAAGAAAGTAATTGTGAGAAATAAAGAAAAGGAAAAGAGGTTGCTGTATGCCTGGAAAAGGCCGGAAGCCTCCCCACGGCTGTGAGAAGGCCAGGGGGTCAGGCCTGGAGCCAGCCCCCAGTACGAGTAGCAGGCTGGGGGGCCTGGAAAGGCCAGACGCCTGCCTGTGGCTGCTAGAAGAAGACGAGGGGCTCAGGGCTGGAGCCAGCACCCAGCACGAGTAGCAGGCTGGGGGGCCTGGAAAGGCCAGAAGCCTCCCTGTGGCTGCTAGAAGAAGACGAGGGGGTCAGGGCTGGAGCCAGCACCCAGCACGAGAAGCAGGCTGGGGGGCCTGGAAAGGCCAGAAGCCTCCCTGTGGCTGCTAGAAGAAGAGGAGGGGGTCAGGGCTGGAGCCAGCACCCAGCACGAGTAGCAGGCTGGGGGGCCTGGAAAGGCCAGAAGCCTCCCTGTGGCTGCTAGAAGAAGACGAGGGGGTCAGGGCTGGAGCCAGCACCCAGCACGAGTAGCAGGCTGGGGGGCCTGGAAAGGCCAGAAGACTCCCTGTGGCTGCTAGAAGAAGAGGAGGGGGTCAGGGATGGAGCCAGCACCCAGCACGAGTAGCAGGCTGGGGGGCCTGGAAAGGCCAGACGCCTGCCTGTGGTTGCTAGAAGAAGAGGAGGGGGTCAGGGCTGGAGCCAGCACCCAGCACGAGTAGCAGGCTGGGGGGCCTGGAAAGGCCAGACGCCTGCCTGTGGCTGCTAGAAGAAGAGGAGGGGGTCAGGGCTGGAGCCGGCACCCAGCCTGCTCCTCGTGCTGGGGGCCTGGAAAGGCTGGAAGCCTCCCCGTGGCTGTGAGAAGAGGAGGGGGTCAGGGCTGGAGCCGGCACCCAGCCTGCTCCTCGTGCTGGGGGCCTGGAAAGGCTGGAAGCCTCCCCATGGCTGTGAGAAGATGAGGGGGTCAGGGCTGGAGCCGGCACCCAGCCTGCTCCTCGTGCTGGGGGCCTGGAAAGGCTGGAAGCCTCCCCATGGCTGTGAGAAGATGAGGGGGTCAGGCCTGGAGCCAGCCCCCAGCACGAGTAGCAGGCTGGTGGGCCTGGAAAGGCCAGACGCCTGCCTGTGGCTGCTAGAATAAGAGGAGGGGGTCAGGGCTGGAGCCAGCAACCAGCACGAGTAGCAGGCTGGGGGGCCTGGAAAGGCCAGACGCCTGCCTGTGGCTGCTAGAAGAAGAGGAGGGGGTCAGGGCTGGAGCCAGCACCCAGCACGAGTAGCAGGCTGGGGGGCCTGGAAAGGCCAGACGCCTGCCTGTGGCTGCTAGAAGAAGAGGAGGGGGTCAGGGCTGGAGCCGGCACCCAGCCTGCTCCTCGTGCTGGGGGCCTGGAAAGGCTGGAAGCCTCCCCGTGGCTGTGAGAAGATGAGGGGGTCAGGCCTGGAGCCAGCCCCCAGCACGAGTAGCAGGCTGGGGGGCCTGGAAAGGCCAGACGCCTGCCTGTGGCTGCTAGAAGAAGAGGAGGGGGTCAGGGCTGGAGCCAGCGCCCAGCACGAGTAGCAGGCTGGGGGGCCTGGAAAGGCCAGACGCCTCCCTGTGGCTGCTATAAGACGACGAGGGGGTCAGGGCTGGAGCCAGCACCCAGTACGAGTAGCAGGCTAGGGGGGCCTGGAAAGGCCAGACGCCTGCCTGTGGCTGCTAGAAGAAGAGGAGGGGGTCAGGGCTGGAGCCAGCACCCAGCACGAGTAGCAGGCTGGGGGGCCTGGAACGGCCAGACGCCTCCCTGTGGCTGCTAGAAGAAGAGGAGGGGGTCAGGGCTGAAGCCGGCACCCAGCCTGCTCCTCGTGCTGGGGGCCTGGAAAGGCTGGAAGCCTCCCCGTGGCTGTGAGAAGGTGAGGGGGTCAGGCCTGGAGCCAGCCACTAGCACGAGTAGCAGGCTGGGGGGCCTGGAAAGGCCAGACGCCTCCCTGTGGCTGCTAGAAGAAGAGGAGAGGGTCAGGGCTGGAGCCGGCACCCAGCCTGCTCCTCGTGCTGGGGGCCTGGAAAGGCTGGAAGCCTCCCCGTGGCTGTGAGAAGATGAGGGGGTCAGGCCTGGAGCCAGCCCCCAGCACGAGTAGCAGGCTGGGGGGCCTGGAAAGGCCAGACGCCTCCCTGTGGCTGCTAGAAGACGACGAGGGGTTCAGGCTTGGAGCCAGCACCCAGCCCTGCTCCTCATGCTGGGGGCCTGGAAAAGGCTGGAAGCCTCCCCACGGCTGTGAGCAGATGAGGGGGGGTCAGGCCTGGTAAGGATGGAAGCCTCCCTGTGGCTGTGAAAAGACGAGGGGGTCAGGCAGGTGAGCTATGTCTATGAGAGAGAGGGAGAGAAAGAGAGAGAGAGAGAGAGAGAGAGAGAGAGAGAGAGAGAGAGAGAGAGTACCAGGGGCACGGGGATGAGAGCAGAGTACCAGGGGCACGGGGATGAGAGCAGAGTACCAGGGGCACGGGGATGAGAGCAGAGTACCAAGGGCACGGGGATGAGAGCAGAGT
>NC_135096.1:2388892-2391392 GCF_051107435.1 Chaetodon auriga | reverse complement strand
GTGAAGGGTATAGAGCTGGTCCGGCGTGCCACGGCCGGGACGAAAACCGCATCGTTCGTCCTGAATCGGAGGTTGGACTGTGTATGCACTGTATAGTATGTGGAATATATACAAAGGTTGAGAATTTTTAAACAAAAATGAAAGAAAGTAATTGTGAGAAATAAAGAAAAGGAAAAGAGGTTGCTGTATGCCTGGAAAAGGCCGGAAGCCTCCCCACGGCTGTGAGAAGGCCAGGGGGTCAGGCCTGGAGCCAGCCCCCAGTACGAGTAGCAGGCTGGGGGGCCTGGAAAGGCCAGACGCCTGCCTGTGGCTGCTAGAAGAAGACGAGGGGCTCAGGGCTGGAGCCAGCACCCAGCACGAGTAGCAGGCTGGGGGGCCTGGAAAGGCCAGAAGCCTCCCTGTGGCTGCTAGAAGAAGACGAGGGGGTCAGGGCTGGAGCCAGCACCCAGCACGAGAAGCAGGCTGGGGGGCCTGGAAAGGCCAGAAGCCTCCCTGTGGCTGCTAGAAGAAGAGGAGGGGGTCAGGGCTGGAGCCAGCACCCAGCACGAGTAGCAGGCTGGGGGGCCTGGAAAGGCCAGAAGCCTCCCTGTGGCTGCTAGAAGAAGACGAGGGGGTCAGGGCTGGAGCCAGCACCCAGCACGAGTAGCAGGCTGGGGGGCCTGGAAAGGCCAGAAGCCTCCCTGTGGCTGCTAGAAGAAGAGGAGGGGGTCAGGGATGGAGCCAGCACCCAGCACGAGTAGCAGGCTGGGGGGCCTGGAAAGGCCAGACGCCTGCCTGTGGTTGCTAGAAGAAGAGGAGGGGGTCAGGGCTGGAGCCAGCACCCAGCACGAGTAGCAGGCTGGGGGGCCTGGAAAGGCCAGACGCCTGCCTGTGGCTGCTAGAAGAAGAGGAGGGGGTCAGGGCTGGAGCCGGCACCCAGCCTGCTCCTCGTGCTGGGGGCCTGGAAAGGCTGGAAGCCTCCCCGTGGCTGTGAGAAGAGGAGGGGGTCAGGGCTGGAGCCGGCACCCAGCCTGCACCTCGTGCTGGGGGCCTGGAAAGGCTGGAAGCCTCCCCGTGGCTGTGAGAAGATGAGGGGGTCAGGCCTGGAGCCAGCCCCCAGCACGAGTAGCAGGCTGGTGGGCCTGGAAAGGCCAGACGCCTGCCTGTGGCTGCTAGAAGAAGAGGAGGGGGTCAGGGCTGGAGCCAGCAACCAGCACGAGTAGCAGGCTGGGGGGCCTGGAAAGGCCAGACGCCTGCCTGTGGCTGCTAGAAGAAGAGGAGGGGGTCAGGGCTGGAGCCAGCACCCAGCACGAGTAGCAGACTGGGGGGCCTGGAAAGGCCAGACGCCTGCCTGTGGCTGCTAGAAGAAGAGGAGGGGGTCAGGGCTGGAGCCGGCACCCAGCCTGCTCCTCGTGCTGGGGGCCTGGAAAGGCTGGAAGCCTCCCCGTGGCTGTGAGAAGATGAGGGGGTCAGGCCTGGAGCCAGCCCCCAGCACGAGTAGCAGGCTGGGGGGCCTGGAAAGGCCAGACGCCTGCCTGTGGCTGCTAGAAGAAGAGGAGGGGGTCAGGGCTGGAGCCAGCGCCCAGCACGAGTAGCAGGCTGGGGGGCCTGGAAAGGCCAGACGCCTCCCTGTGGCTGCTATAAGACGACGAGGGGGTCAGGGCTGGAGCCAGCACCCAGTACGAGTAGCAGGCTAGGGGGGCCTGGAAAGGCCAGACGCCTGCCTGTGGCTGCTAGAAGAAGAGGAGGGGGTCAGGGCTGGAGCCAGCACCCAGCACGAGTAGCAGGCTGGGGGGCCTGGAAAGGCCAGACGCCTCCCTGTGGCTGCTAGAAGAAGAGGAGGGGGTCAGGGCTGGAGCCGGCACCCAGCCTGCTCCTCGTGCTGGGGGCCTGGAAAGGCTGGAAGCCTCCCCGTGGCTGTGAGAAGGTGAGGGGGTCAGGCCTGGAGCCAGCCCCCAGCACGAGTAGCAGGCTGGGGGGCCTGGAAAGGCCAGACGCCTCCCTGTGGCTGCTAGAAGAAGAGGAGAGGGTCAGGGCTGGAGCCGGCACCCAGCCTGCTCCTCGTGCTGGGGGCCTGGAAAGGCTGGAAGCCTCCCCGTGGCTGTGAGAAGATGAGGGGGTCAGGCCTGGAGCCAGCCCCCAGCACGAGTAGCAGGCTGGGGGGCCTGGAAAGGCCAGACGCCTCCCTGTGGCTGCTAGAAGACGACGAGGGGTTCAGGCTTGGAGCCAGCACCCAGCCCTGCTCCTCATGCTGGGGGCCTGGAAAAGGCTGGAAGCCTCCCCACGGCTGTGAGCAGATGAGGGGGGTCAGGCCTGGTAAGGATGGAAGCCTCCCTGTGGCTGTGAAAAGACGAGGGGGTCAGGCAGGTGAGCTATGTCTATGAGAGAGAGGGAGAGAAAGAGAGAGAGAGAGAGAGAGAGAGAGAGAGAGAGAGAGAGAGAGAGAGGAGTACCAGGGGCACGGGGATGAGAGCAGAGTACCAGGGGCACGGGGATGAGAGCAGAGTACCAAGGGCACGGG
>NC_135096.1:2376392-2378892 GCF_051107435.1 Chaetodon auriga | reverse complement strand
CAGGCTGGCAGGCTGGCTGGCTGGCGGATGAGAGTGGAGGCAGGAGGAAAGGAAAAGGGTTAGGCTGGGAGCCAGCCCTTGAGGTTGGTGAAGGCAGGCAGGCAGGCTAGCTGGCTGGCTGGCGGATGAGAGTGGAGGCAGGAGGAAAGGAAAAGAGTTAGGCTGGGAGCCAGCCCTTGGGGTTGGTGAAGGCAGGCAGGCAGGCAGGCTGGCTGGCTAATGAGAGTGGAGGCAGGAGGAAAGGAAAAGGGTTAGGCTGGGAGCCAGCCCTTGAGGTTGGTGAAGGCAGGCAGGCAGGCAGGCAGGCTAGCTGGCTGGCTGGCGGATGAGAGTGGAGGCAGGAGGAAAGGAAAAGGGTTAGGCTGGGAGCCAGCCCTTGGGGTTGGTGAAGGCAGGCAGGCAGGCAGGCAGGCAGGCTGGCTGGCTGGCGGATGTGAGTGGAGGCAGGAGGAAAGGAAAAGAGTTAGGCTGGGAGCCAGCCCTTGGGGTTGGTGAAGGCAGGCAGGCAGGCAGGCAGGCAGGCAGGCAGGCAGGCTGGCTGGCTGGCGGATGTGAGTGGAGGCAGGAGGAAAGGAAAAGAGTTAGGCTGGGAGCCAGCCCTTGGGGTTGGTGAAGGCAGGCAGGCAGGCAGGCTGGCTGGCTAATGAGAGTGGAGGCAGGAGGAAAGGAAAAGGGTTAGGCTGGGAGCCAGCCCTGTGAAGGGTATAGAGCTGGTCCGGCGTGCCACGGCCGGGACGAAAACCGCATCGTTCGTCCTGAATCGGAGGTTGGACTGTGTATGCACAGTATAGTATGTGGAATATATACAAAGGTTGAGAATTTTTAAACAAAAATAAAAGAAAGTAATTGTGAGAAATAAAGAAAAGGAAAAGAGGTTGCTGTATGCCTGGAAAAGGCCGGAAGCCTCCCCACGGCTGTGAGAAGGCCAGGGGGTCAGGCCTGGAGCCAGCCCCCAGCAGGAGTAGCAGGCTGGGGGTCCTGGAAAGGCTGGAAACCTCCCCGTGGCTGCGAGAAGACGAGGGGGTCAGGCCTGGAGCCAGCACCCAGCCTGCTCCTCATGCTGGGGGCCTGGAAAAGGCCGGAAGCCTCCCCACGGCTGTGAGAAGGCCAGGGGGTCAGGCCTGGAGCCAGCCCCCAGTACGAGTAGCAGGCTGGGGGGCCTGGAAAGGCCAGACGCCTGCCTGTGGCTGCTAGAAGAAGACGAGGGGCTCAGGGCTGGAGCCAGCACCCAGCACGAGTAGCAGGCTGGGGGGCCTGGAAAGGCCAGAAGCCTCCCTGTGGCTGCTAGAAGAAGACGAGGGGGTCAGGGCTGGAGCCAGCACCCAGCACGAGAAGCAGGCTGGGGGGCCTGGAAAGGCCAGAAGCCTCCCTGTGGCTGCTAGAAGAAGAGGAGGGGGTCAGGGCTGGAGCCAGCACCCAGCACGAGTAGCAGGCTGGGGGGCCTGGAAAGGCCAGAAGCCTCCCTGTGGCTGCTAGAAGAAGACGAGGGGGTCAGGGCTGGAGCCAGCACCCAGCACGAGTAGCAGGCTGGGGGGCCTGGAAAGGCCAGAAGACTCCCTGTGGCTGCTAGAAGAAGAGGAGGGGGTCAGGGATGGAGCCAGCACCCAGCACGAGTAGCAGGCTGGGGGGCCTGGAAAGGCCAGACGCCTGCCTGTGGTTGCTAGAAGAAGAGGAGGGGGTCAGGGCTGGAGCCAGCACCCAGCACGAGTAGCAGGCTGGGGGGCCTGGAAAGGCCAGACGCCTGCCTGTGGCTGCTAGAAGAAGAGGAGGGGGTCAGGGCTGGAGCCGGCACCCAGCCTGCTCCTCGTGCTGGGGGCCTGGAAAGGCTGGAAGCCTCCCCGTGGCTGTGAGAAGAGGAGGGGGTCAGGGCTGGAGCCGGCACCCAGCCTGCTCCTCGTGCTGGGGGCCTGGAAAGGCTGGAAGCCTCCCCATGGCTGTGAGAAGATGAGGGGGTCAGGGCTGGAGCCGGCACCCAGCCTGCTCCTCGTGCTGGGGGCCTGGAAAGGCTGGAAGCCTCCCCATGGCTGTGAGAAGATGAGGGGGTCAGGCCTGGAGCCAGCCCCCAGCACGAGTAGCAGGCTGGTGGGCCTGGAAAGGCCAGACGCCTGCCTGTGGCTGCTAGAATAAGAGGAGGGGGTCAGGGCTGGAGCCAGCAACCAGCACGAGTAGCAGGCTGGGGGGCCTGGAAAGGCCAGACGCCTGCCTGTGGCTGCTAGAAGAAGAGGAGGGGGTCAGGGCTGGAGCCAGCACCCAGCACGAGTAGCAGGCTGGGGGGCCTGGAAAGGCCAGACGCCTGCCTGTGGCTGCTAGAAGAAGAGGAGGGGGTCAGGGCTGGAGCCGGCACCCAGCCTGCTCCTCGTGCTGGGGGCCTGGAAAGGCTGGAAGCCTCCCCGTGGCTGTGAGAAGATGAGGGGGTCAGGCCTGGAGCCAGCCCCCAGCACGAGTAGCAGGCTGGGGGGCCTGGAAAGGCCAGACGCCTGCCTGTGGCTGCTAGAAGAAG
>NC_135096.1:2361392-2363892 GCF_051107435.1 Chaetodon auriga | reverse complement strand
CCAGCACGAGTAGCAGGCTGGGGGGCCTGGAAAGGCCAGAAGACTCCCTGTGGCTGCTAGAAGAAGAGGAGGGGGTCAGGGATGGAGCCAGCACCCAGCACGAGTAGCAGGCTGGGGGGCCTGGAAAGGCCAGACGCCTGCCTGTGGTTGCTAGAAGAAGAGGAGGGGGTCAGGGCTGGAGCCAGCACCCAGCACGAGTAGCAGGCTGGGGGGCCTGGAAAGGCCAGACGCCTGCCTGTGGCTGCTAGAAGAAGAGGAGGGGGTCAGGGCTGGAGCCGGCACCCAGCCTGCTCCTCGTGCTGGGGGCCTGGAAAGGCTGGAAGCCTCCCCGTGGCTGTGAGAAGAGGAGGGGGTCAGGGCTGGAGCCGGCACCCAGCCTGCTCCTCGTGCTGGGGGCCTGGAAAGGCTGGAAGCCTCCCCATGGCTGTGAGAAGATGAGGGGGTCAGGGCTGGAGCCGGCACCCAGCCTGCTCCTCGTGCTGGGGGCCTGGAAAGGCTGGAAGCCTCCCCATGGCTGTGAGAAGATGAGGGGGTCAGGCCTGGAGCCAGCCCCCAGCACGAGTAGCAGGCTGGTGGGCCTGGAAAGGCCAGACGCCTGCCTGTGGCTGCTAGAATAAGAGGAGGGGGTCAGGGCTGGAGCCAGCAACCAGCACGAGTAGCAGGCTGGGGGGCCTGGAAAGGCCAGACGCCTGCCTGTGGCTGCTAGAAGAAGAGGAGGGGGTCAGGGCTGGAGCCAGCACCCAGCACGAGTAGCAGGCTGGGGGGCCTGGAAAGGCCAGACGCCTGCCTGTGGCTGCTAGAAGAAGAGGAGGGGGTCAGGGCTGGAGCCGGCACCCAGCCTGCTCCTCGTGCTGGGGGCCTGGAAAGGCTGGAAGCCTCCCCGTGGCTGTGAGAAGATGAGGGGGTCAGGCCTGGAGCCAGCCCCCAGCACGAGTAGCAGGCTGGGGGGCCTGGAAAGGCCAGACGCCTGCCTGTGGCTGCTAGAAGAAGAGGAGGGGGTCAGGGCTGGAGCCAGCGCCCAGCACGAGTAGCAGGCTGGGGGGCCTGGAAAGGCCAGACGCCTCCCTGTGGCTGCTATAAGACGACGAGGGGGTCAGGGCTGGAGCCAGCACCCAGTACGAGTAGCAGGCTAGGGGGGCCTGGAAAGGCCAGACGCCTGCCTGTGGCTGCTAGAAGAAGAGGAGGGGGTCAGGGCTGGAGCCAGCACCCAGCACGAGTAGCAGGCTGGGGGGCCTGGAACGGCCAGACGCCTCCCTGTGGCTGCTAGAAGAAGAGGAGGGGGTCAGGGCTGAAGCCGGCACCCAGCCTGCTCCTCGTGCTGGGGGCCTGGAAAGGCTGGAAGCCTCCCCGTGGCTGTGAGAAGGTGAGGGGGTCAGGCCTGGAGCCAGCCACTAGCACGAGTAGCAGGCTGGGGGGCCTGGAAAGGCCAGACGCCTCCCTGTGGCTGCTAGAAGAAGAGGAGAGGGTCAGGGCTGGAGCCGGCACCCAGCCTGCTCCTCGTGCTGGGGGCCTGGAAAGGCTGGAAGCCTCCCCGTGGCTGTGAGAAGATGAGGGGGTCAGGCCTGGAGCCAGCCCCCAGCACGAGTAGCAGGCTGGGGGGCCTGGAAAGGCCAGACGCCTCCCTGTGGCTGCTAGAAGACGACGAGGGGTTCAGGCTTGGAGCCAGCACCCAGCCCTGCTCCTCATGCTGGGGGCCTGGAAAAGGCTGGAAGCCTCCCCACGGCTGTGAGCAGATGAGGGGGGGTCAGGCCTGGTAAGGATGGAAGCCTCCCTGTGGCTGTGAAAAGACGAGGGGGTCAGGCAGGTGAGCTATGTCTATGAGAGAGAGGGAGAGAAAGAGAGAGAGAGAGAGAGAGAGAGAGAGAGAGAGAGAGAGAGAGAGGAGTACCAGGGGCACGGGGATGAGAGCAGAGTACCAGGGGCACGGGGATGAGAGCAGAGTACCAGGGGCACGGGGATGAGAGCAGAGTACCAAGGGCACGGGGATGAGAGCAGAGTACCAGGGGCACGGGGATGAGAGCAGAGTACCAGGGGCACGGGGATGAGAGCAGAGTACCAGGGGCACGGGGATGAGAGCAGAGTACCAGGGGCACGGGGATGAGAGCAGAGTACCAAGGGCACGGGGATGAGAGCAGAGTACCAGGGGCACGGGGATGAGAGCAGAGTACCAGGGGCACGGGGATGAGAGCAGAGTACCAGGGGCACGGGGATGAGAGCAGAGTACCAGGGGCACGGGGATGAGAGCAGAGTACCAAGGGCACGGGGATGAGAGCAGAGTACCAGGGGCATAAAACCAAAACGACAAGAAGAAGAAGTGGGGGGAGAAAAATATGACAAAGTCAATCTCGGAGAGAAGGCGAAAAGCAGGCCAAAGCGGTTGAAATCCAACCGCTTTGTCATTTTCAGAGAGAAGGCGAAAAGCGCAGGCCAAAGCCAAGCGCGTCTTGCGTATTTTCTACATTTCTTTCATTTTCTACATTTTTCGCCACGTCCCCGATGA
>NC_135096.1:2348892-2351392 GCF_051107435.1 Chaetodon auriga | reverse complement strand
GCGGATGTGAGTGGAGGCAGGAGGAAAGGAAAAGAGTTAGGCTGGGAGCCAGCCCTTGGGGTTGGTGAAGGCAGGCAGGCAGGCAGGCTGGCTGGCTAATGAGAGTGGAGGCAGGAGGAAAGGAAAAGGGTTAGGCTGGGAGCCAGCCCTGTGAAGGGTATAGAGCTGGTCCGGCGTGCCACGGCCGGGACGAAAACCGCATCGTTCGTCCTGAATCGGAGGTTGGACTGTGTATGCACAGTATAGTATGTGGAATATATACAAAGGTTGAGAATTTTTAAACAAAAATAAAAGAAAGTAATTGTGAGAAATAAAGAAAAGTAAAAGAGGTTGCTGTATGCCTGGAAAAGGCCGGAAGCCTCCCCACGGCTGTGAGAAGGCCAGGGGGTCAGGCCTGGAGCCAGCCCCCAGCAGGAGTAGCAGGCTGGGGGTCCTGGAAAGGCTGGAAACCTCCCCGTGGCTGCGAGAAGACGAGGGGGTCAGGCCTGGAGCCAGCACCCAGCCTGCTCCTCATGCTGGGGGCCTGGAAAAGGCCGGAAGCCTCCCCACGGCTGTGAGAAGGCCAGGGGGTCAGGCCTGGAGCCAGCCCCCAGTACGAGTAGCAGGCTGGGGGGCCTGGAAAGGCCAGACGCCTGCCTGTGGCTGCTAGAAGAAGACGAGGGGCTCAGGGCTGGAGCCAGCACCCAGCACGAGTAGCAGGCTGGGGGGCCTGGAAAGGCCAGAAGCCTCCCTGTGGCTGCTAGAAGAAGACGAGGGGGTCAGGGCTGGAGCCAGCACCCAGCACGAGAAGCAGGCTGGGGGGCCTGGAAAGGCCAGAAGCCTCCCTGTGGCTGCTAGAAGAAGAGGAGGGGGTCAGGGCTGGAGCCAGCACCCAGCACGAGTAGCAGGCTGGGGGGCCTGGAAAGGCCAGAAGCCTCCCTGTGGCTGCTAGAAGAAGACGAGGGGGTCAGGGCTGGAGCCAGCACCCAGCACGAGTAGCAGGCTGGGGGGCCTGGAAAGGCCAGAAGACTCCCTGTGGCTGCTAGAAGAAGAGGAGGGGGTCAGGGATGGAGCCAGCACCCAGCACGAGTAGCAGGCTGGGGGGCCTGGAAAGGCCAGACGCCTGCCTGTGGTTGCTAGAAGAAGAGGAGGGGGTCAGGGCTGGAGCCAGCACCCAGCACGAGTAGCAGGCTGGGGGGCCTGGAAAGGCCAGACGCCTGCCTGTGGCTGCTAGAAGAAGAGGAGGGGGTCAGGGCTGGAGCCGGCACCCAGCCTGCTCCTCGTGCTGGGGGCCTGGAAAGGCTGGAAGCCTCCCCGTGGCTGTGAGAAGAGGAGGGGGTCAGGGCTGGAGCCGGCACCCAGCCTGCTCCTCGTGCTGGGGGCCTGGAAAGGCTGGAAGCCTCCCCATGGCTGTGAGAAGATGAGGGGGTCAGGGCTGGAGCCGGCACCCAGCCTGCTCCTCGTGCTGGGGGCCTGGAAAGGCTGGAAGCCTCCCCATGGCTGTGAGAAGATGAGGGGGTCAGGCCTGGAGCCAGCCCCCAGCACGAGTAGCAGGCTGGTGGGCCTGGAAAGGCCAGACGCCTGCCTGTGGCTGCTAGAATAAGAGGAGGGGGTCAGGGCTGGAGCCAGCAACCAGCACGAGTAGCAGGCTGGGGGGCCTGGAAAGGCCAGACGCCTGCCTGTGGCTGCTAGAAGAAGAGGAGGGGGTCAGGGCTGGAGCCAGCACCCAGCACGAGTAGCAGGCTGGGGGGCCTGGAAAGGCCAGACGCCTGCCTGTGGCTGCTAGAAGAAGAGGAGGGGGTCAGGGCTGGAGCCGGCACCCAGCCTGCTCCTCGTGCTGGGGGCCTGGAAAGGCTGGAAGCCTCCCCGTGGCTGTGAGAAGATGAGGGGGTCAGGCCTGGAGCCAGCCCCCAGCACGAGTAGCAGGCTGGGGGGCCTGGAAAGGCCAGACGCCTGCCTGTGGCTGCTAGAAGAAGAGGAGGGGGTCAGGGCTGGAGCCAGCGCCCAGCACGAGTAGCAGGCTGGGGGGCCTGGAAAGGCCAGACGCCTCCCTGTGGCTGCTATAAGACGACGAGGGGGTCAGGGCTGGAGCCAGCACCCAGTACGAGTAGCAGGCTAGGGGGGCCTGGAAAGGCCAGACGCCTGCCTGTGGCTGCTAGAAGAAGAGGAGGGGGTCAGGGCTGGAGCCAGCACCCAGCACGAGTAGCAGGCTGGGGGGCCTGGAACGGCCAGACGCCTCCCTGTGGCTGCTAGAAGAAGAGGAGGGGGTCAGGGCTGAAGCCGGCACCCAGCCTGCTCCTCGTGCTGGGGGCCTGGAAAGGCTGGAAGCCTCCCCGTGGCTGTGAGAAGGTGAGGGGGTCAGGCCTGGAGCCAGCCACTAGCACGAGTAGCAGGCTGGGGGGCCTGGAAAGGCCAGACGCCTCCCTGTGGCTGCTAGAAGAAGAGGAGAGGGTCAGGGCTGGAGCCGGCACCCAGCCTGCTCCTCGTGCTGGGGGCCTGGAAAGGCTGGAAGCCTCCCCGT
>NC_135096.1:2333892-2338892 GCF_051107435.1 Chaetodon auriga | reverse complement strand
GGCAGGAGGAAAGGAAAAGGGTTAGGCTGGGAGCCAGCCCTTGGGGTTGGTGATGGCAGGCAGGCAGGCAGGCAGGCAGGCAGGCAGGCAGGCAGGCAGGCAGGCAGGCAGGCAGGCAGGCTGGCTGGCTGGCGGATGAGAGTGGAGGCAGGAGGAAAGGAAAAGGGTTAGGCTGGGAGCCAGCCCTTGGGGTTGGTGAAGGCAGGCAGGCAGGCAGGCAGGCAGGCTGGCTGGCTGGCTGGCTAATGAGAGTGGAGGCAGGAGGAAAGGAAAAGGGTTAGGCTGGGAGCCAGCCCTTGGGGTTGGTGAAGGCAGGCAGGCAGGCAGGCAGCCAGGCAGGCAGGCAGGCAGGCTGGCTGGCTGGCGGATGAGAGTGGAGGCAGGAGGAAAGGAAAAGGGTTAGGCTGGGAGCCAGCCCTTGAGGTTGGTGAAGGCAGGCAGGCAGGCAGGCTGGCAGGCTGGCTGGCTGGCGGATGAGAGTGGAGGCAGGAGGAAAGGAAAAGGGTTAGGCTGGGAGCCAGCCCTTGAGGTTGGTGAAGGCAGGCAGGCAGGCTAGCTGGCTGGCTGGCGGATGAGAGTGGAGGCAGGAGGAAAGGAAAAGAGTTAGGCTGGGAGCCAGCCCTTGGGGTTGGTGAAGGCAGGCAGGCAGGCAGGCTGGCTGGCTAATGAGAGTGGAGGCAGGAGGAAAGGAAAAGGGTTAGGCTGGGAGCCAGCCCTTGAGGTTGGTGAAGGCAGGCAGGCAGGCAGGCAGGCTAGCTGGCTGGCTGGCGGATGAGAGTGGAGGCAGGAGGAAAGGAAAAGGGTTAGGCTGGGAGCCAGCCCTTGGGGTTGGTGAAGGCAGGCAGGCAGGCAGGCAGGCTGGCTGGCTGGCGGATGTGAGTGGAGGCAGGAGGAAAGGAAAAGAGTTAGGCTGGGAGCCAGCCCTTGGGGTTGGTGAAGGCAGGCAGGCAGGCAGGCAGGCAGGCAGGCAGGCAGGCTGGCTGGCTGGCGGATGTGAGTGGAGGCAGGAGGAAAGGAAAAGAGTTAGGCTGGGAGCCAGCCCTTGGGGTTGGTGAAGGCAGGCAGGCAGGCAGGCTGGCTGGCTAATGAGAGTGGAGGCAGGAGGAAAGGAAAAGGGTTAGGCTGGGAGCCAGCCCTGTGAAGGGTATAGAGCTGGTCCGGCGTGCCACGGCCGGGACGAAAACCGCATCGTTCGTCCTGAATCGGAGGTTGGACTGTGTATGCACAGTATAGTATGTGGAATATATACAAAGGTTGAGAATTTTTAAACAAAAATAAAAGAAAGTAATTGTGAGAAATAAAGAAAAGTAAAAGAGGTTGCTGTATGCCTGGAAAAGGCCGGAAGCCTCCCCACGGCTGTGAGAAGGCCAGGGGGTCAGGCCTGGAGCCAGCCCCCAGCAGGAGTAGCAGGCTGGGGGTCCTGGAAAGGCTGGAAACCTCCCCGTGGCTGCGAGAAGACGAGGGGGTCAGGCCTGGAGCCAGCACCCAGCCTGCTCCTCATGCTGGGGGCCTGGAAAAGGCCGGAAGCCTCCCCACGGCTGTGAGAAGGCCAGGGGGTCAGGCCTGGAGCCAGCCCCCAGTACGAGTAGCAGGCTGGGGGGCCTGGAAAGGCCAGACGCCTGCCTGTGGCTGCTAGAAGAAGACGAGGGGCTCAGGGCTGGAGCCAGCACCCAGCACGAGTAGCAGGCTGGGGGGCCTGGAAAGGCCAGAAGCCTCCCTGTGGCTGCTAGAAGAAGACGAGGGGGTCAGGGCTGGAGCCAGCACCCAGCACGAGAAGCAGGCTGGGGGGCCTGGAAAGGCCAGAAGCCTCCCTGTGGCTGCTAGAAGAAGAGGAGGGGGTCAGGGCTGGAGCCAGCACCCAGCACGAGTAGCAGGCTGGGGGGCCTGGAAAGGCCAGAAGCCTCCCTGTGGCTGCTAGAAGAAGACGAGGGGGTCAGGGCTGGAGCCAGCACCCAGCACGAGTAGCAGGCTGGGGGGCCTGGAAAGGCCAGAAGACTCCCTGTGGCTGCTAGAAGAAGAGGAGGGGGTCAGGGATGGAGCCAGCACCCAGCACGAGTAGCAGGCTGGGGGGCCTGGAAAGGCCAGACGCCTGCCTGTGGTTGCTAGAAGAAGAGGAGGGGGTCAGGGCTGGAGCCAGCACCCAGCACGAGTAGCAGGCTGGGGGGCCTGGAAAGGCCAGACGCCTGCCTGTGGCTGCTAGAAGAAGAGGAGGGGGTCAGGGCTGGAGCCGGCACCCAGCCTGCTCCTCGTGCTGGGGGCCTGGAAAGGCTGGAAGCCTCCCCGTGGCTGTGAGAAGAGGAGGGGGTCAGGGCTGGAGCCGGCACCCAGCCTGCTCCTCGTGCTGGGGGCCTGGAAAGGCTGGAAGCCTCCCCATGGCTGTGAGAAGATGAGGGGGTCAGGGCTGGAGCCGGCACCCAGCCTGCTCCTCGTGCTGGGGGCCTGGAAAGGCTGGAAGCCTCCCCATGGCTGTGAGAAGATGAGGGGGTCAGGCCTGGAGCCAGCCCCCAGCACGAGTAGCAGGCTGGTGGGCCTGGAAAGGCCAGACGCCTGCCTGTGGCTGCTAGAATAAGAGGAGGGGGTCAGGGCTGGAGCCAGCAACCAGCACGAGTAGCAGGCTGGGGGGCCTGGAAAGGCCAGACGCCTGCCTGTGGCTGCTAGAAGAAGAGGAGGGGGTCAGGGCTGGAGCCAGCACCCAGCACGAGTAGCAGGCTGGGGGGCCTGGAAAGGCCAGACGCCTGCCTGTGGCTGCTAGAAGAAGAGGAGGGGGTCAGGGCTGGAGCCGGCACCCAGCCTGCTCCTCGTGCTGGGGGCCTGGAAAGGCTGGAAGCCTCCCCGTGGCTGTGAGAAGATGAGGGGGTCAGGCCTGGAGCCAGCCCCCAGCACGAGTAGCAGGCTGGGGGGCCTGGAAAGGCCAGACGCCTGCCTGTGGCTGCTAGAAGAAGAGGAGGGGGTCAGGGCTGGAGCCAGCGCCCAGCACGAGTAGCAGGCTGGGGGGCCTGGAAAGGCCAGACGCCTCCCTGTGGCTGCTATAAGACGACGAGGGGGTCAGGGCTGGAGCCAGCACCCAGTACGAGTAGCAGGCTAGGGGGGCCTGGAAAGGCCAGACGCCTGCCTGTGGCTGCTAGAAGAAGAGGAGGGGGTCAGGGCTGGAGCCAGCACCCAGCACGAGTAGCAGGCTGGGGGGCCTGGAACGGCCAGACGCCTCCCTGTGGCTGCTAGAAGAAGAGGAGGGGGTCAGGGCTGAAGCCGGCACCCAGCCTGCTCCTCGTGCTGGGGGCCTGGAAAGGCTGGAAGCCTCCCCGTGGCTGTGAGAAGGTGAGGGGGTCAGGCCTGGAGCCAGCCACTAGCACGAGTAGCAGGCTGGGGGGCCTGGAAAGGCCAGACGCCTCCCTGTGGCTGCTAGAAGAAGAGGAGAGGGTCAGGGCTGGAGCCGGCACCCAGCCTGCTCCTCGTGCTGGGGGCCTGGAAAGGCTGGAAGCCTCCCCGTGGCTGTGAGAAGATGAGGGGGTCAGGCCTGGAGCCAGCCCCCAGCACGAGTAGCAGGCTGGGGGGCCTGGAAAGGCCAGACGCCTCCCTGTGGCTGCTAGAAGACGACGAGGGGTTCAGGCTTGGAGCCAGCACCCAGCCCTGCTCCTCATGCTGGGGGCCTGGAAAAGGCTGGAAGCCTCCCCACGGCTGTGAGCAGATGAGGGGGGGTCAGGCCTGGTAAGGATGGAAGCCTCCCTGTGGCTGTGAAAAGACGAGGGGGTCAGGCAGGTGAGCTATGTCTATGAGAGAGAGGGAGAGAAAGAGAGAGAGAGAGAGAGAGAGAGAGAGAGAGAGAGAGAGAGAGAGGAGTACCAGGGGCACGGGGATGAGAGCAGAGTACCAGGGGCACGGGGATGAGAGCAGAGTACCAGGGGCACGGGGATGAGAGCAGAGTACCAAGGGCACGGGGATGAGAGCAGAGTACCAGGGGCACGGGGATGAGAGCAGAGTACCAGGGGCACGGGGATGAGAGCAGAGTACCAGGGGCACGGGGATGAGAGCAGAGTACCAGGGGCACGGGGATGAGAGCAGAGTACCAAGGGCACGGGGATGAGAGCAGAGTACCAGGGGCACGGGGATGAGAGCAGAGTACCAGGGGCACGGGGATGAGAGCAGAGTACCAGGGGCACGGGGATGAGAGCAGAGTACCAGGGGCACGGGGATGAGAGCAGAGTACCAAGGGCACGGGGATGAGAGCAGAGTACCAGGGGCATAAAACCAAAACGACAAGAAGAAGAAGTGGGGGGAGAAAAATATGACAAAGTCAATCTCGGAGAGAAGGCGAAAAGCAGGCCAAAGCGGTTGAAATCCAACCGCTTTGTCATTTTCAGAGAGAAGGCGAAAAGCGCAGGCCAAAGCCAAGCGCGTCTTGCGTATTTTCTACATTTCTTTCATTTTCTACATTTTTCGCCACGTCCCCGATGACAAAACGTCAAAAAAGATAAAGTACAGAAGGAGCGGGGAAGGAAAAACGACAAAAGTCGTTTTCGGAGAGAAGGCCCCAAAGCGGTTGAAATCCAACCGCTTTGGGTACCCCCTTCTCTCCGAAAGGCGCGCGCTTTTACCCGCCTTCCCAAGCGAGTCTGCGCACGATTTCAGAAACCAGCTTTTCGGAAACAGGGGCCTCCAGAGGAGAGGCCCGAGGCGCCCGGCCGTCGATGCCCGCCCCTCAGGCTCGGTGCGTGGGGCGGACAGGAGGGGTCTGCCGGCCTCCGGGCCCCGGTTCTCCGCGCTTTGGGGTGAGGGCCCCAAAGCGGTTGAAATCCAACTGCTTTGGGCACCCCCTTCTCTCCGAACGGCGCGCGCTTTTACCCGCCTTCCCAAGCGAGTCTGCGCACGATTTCAGAAACCAGCTTTTCGGAAACAGGGGCCTCCAGAGGAGAGGCCCGAGGCGCCCGGCCGTCGATGCCCGCCCCTCAGGCCCGGTGCCTGGGGCGGACAGGAGGGGTCTGCCGGCCTCCGGGCCGCGGTCC
>NC_135096.1:2321392-2323892 GCF_051107435.1 Chaetodon auriga | reverse complement strand
AAAAGGCCGGAAGCCTCCCCACGGCTGTGAGAAGGCCAGGGGGTCAGGCCTGGAGCCAGCCCCCAGTACGAGTAGCAGGCTGGGGGGCCTGGAAAGGCCAGACGCCTGCCTGTGGCTGCTAGAAGAAGACGAGGGGCTCAGGGCTGGAGCCAGCACCCAGCACGAGTAGCAGGCTGGGGGGCCTGGAAAGGCCAGAAGCCTCCCTGTGGCTGCTAGAAGAAGACGAGGGGGTCAGGGCTGGAGCCAGCACCCAGCACGAGAAGCAGGCTGGGGGGCCTGGAAAGGCCAGAAGCCTCCCTGTGGCTGCTAGAAGAAGAGGAGGGGGTCAGGGCTGGAGCCAGCACCCAGCACGAGTAGCAGGCTGGGGGGCCTGGAAAGGCCAGAAGCCTCCCTGTGGCTGCTAGAAGAAGACGAGGGGGTCAGGGCTGGAGCCAGCACCCAGCACGAGTAGCAGGCTGGGGGGCCTGGAAAGGCCAGAAGACTCCCTGTGGCTGCTAGAAGAAGAGGAGGGGGTCAGGGATGGAGCCAGCACCCAGCACGAGTAGCAGGCTGGGGGGCCTGGAAAGGCCAGACGCCTGCCTGTGGTTGCTAGAAGAAGAGGAGGGGGTCAGGGCTGGAGCCAGCACCCAGCACGAGTAGCAGGCTGGGGGGCCTGGAAAGGCCAGACGCCTGCCTGTGGCTGCTAGAAGAAGAGGAGGGGGTCAGGGCTGGAGCCGGCACCCAGCCTGCTCCTCGTGCTGGGGGCCTGGAAAGGCTGGAAGCCTCCCCGTGGCTGTGAGAAGAGGAGGGGGTCAGGGCTGGAGCCGGCACCCAGCCTGCTCCTCGTGCTGGGGGCCTGGAAAGGCTGGAAGCCTCCCCATGGCTGTGAG
Source organism: Chaetodon auriga (assembly GCF_051107435.1). Classification (NCBI taxonomy): domain Eukaryota; kingdom Metazoa; phylum Chordata; class Actinopteri; order Chaetodontiformes; family Chaetodontidae; genus Chaetodon; species Chaetodon auriga. The sequence continues at coordinate 2,323,023 of NC_135096.1, read as the reverse complement.
AAGATGAGGGGGTCAGGGCTGGAGCCGGCACCCAGCCTGCTCCTCGTGCTGGGGGCCTGGAAAGGCTGGAAGCCTCCCCATGGCTGTGAGAAGATGAGGGGGTCAGGCCTGGAGCCAGCCCCCAGCACGAGTAGCAGGCTGGTGGGCCTGGAAAGGCCAGACGCCTGCCTGTGGCTGCTAGAATAAGAGGAGGGGGTCAGGGCTGGAGCCAGCAACCAGCACGAGTAGCAGGCTGGGGGGCCTGGAAAGGCCAGACGCCTGCCTGTGGCTGCTAGAAGAAGAGGAGGGGGTCAGGGCTGGAGCCAGCACCCAGCACGAGTAGCAGGCTGGGGGGCCTGGAAAGGCCAGACGCCTGCCTGTGGCTGCTAGAAGAAGAGGAGGGGGTCAGGGCTGGAGCCGGCACCCAGCCTGCTCCTCGTGCTGGGGGCCTGGAAAGGCTGGAAGCCTCCCCGTGGCTGTGAGAAGATGAGGGGGTCAGGCCTGGAGCCAGCCCCCAGCACGAGTAGCAGGCTGGGGGGCCTGGAAAGGCCAGACGCCTGCCTGTGGCTGCTAGAAGAAGAGGAGGGGGTCAGGGCTGGAGCCAGCGCCCAGCACGAGTAGCAGGCTGGGGGGCCTGGAAAGGCCAGACGCCTCCCTGTGGCTGCTATAAGACGACGAGGGGGTCAGGGCTGGAGCCAGCACCCAGTACGAGTAGCAGGCTAGGGGGGCCTGGAAAGGCCAGACGCCTGCCTGTGGCTGCTAGAAGAAGAGGAGGGGGTCAGGGCTGGAGCCAGCACCCAGCACGAGTAGCAGGCTGGGGGGCCTGGAACGGCCAGACGCCTCCCTGTGGCTGCTAGAAGAAGAGGAGGGGGTCAGGGCTGAAGCCGGCACCCAGCCTGCTCCTCGTGCTGGGGGCCTGGAAAGGCTGGAAGCCTCCCCGTGGCTGTGAGAAGGTGAGGGGGTCAGGCCTGGAGCCAGCCACTAGCACGAGTAGCAGGCTGGGGGGCCTGGAAAGGCCAGACGCCTCCCTGTGGCTGCTAGAAGAAGAGGAGAGGGTCAGGGCTGGAGCCGGCACCCAGCCTGCTCCTCGTGCTGGGGGCCTGGAAAGGCTGGAAGCCTCCCCGTGGCTGTGAGAAGATGAGGGGGTCAGGCCTGGAGCCAGCCCCCAGCACGAGTAGCAGGCTGGGGGGCCTGGAAAGGCCAGACGCCTCCCTGTGGCTGCTAGAAGACGACGAGGGGTTCAGGCTTGGAGCCAGCACCCAGCCCTGCTCCTCATGCTGGGGGCCTGGAAAAGGCTGGAAGCCTCCCCACGGCTGTGAGCAGATGAGGGGGGGTCAGGCCTGGTAAGGATGGAAGCCTCCCTGTGGCTGTGAAAAGACGAGGGGGTCAGGCAGGTGAGCTATGTCTATGAGAGAGAGGGAGAGAAAGAGAGAGAGAGAGAGAGAGAGAGAGAGAGAGAGAGAGAGAGAGAGGAGTACCAGGGGCACGGGGATGAGAGCAGAGTACCAGGGGCACGGGGATGAGAGCAGAGTACCAGGGGCACGGGGATGAGAGCAGAGTACCAAGGGCACGGGGATGAGAGCAGAGTACCAGGGGCACGGGGATGAGAGCAGAGTACCAGGGGCACGGGGATGAGAGCAGAGTACCAGGGG
>NC_135096.1:2308892-2311392 GCF_051107435.1 Chaetodon auriga | reverse complement strand
CAGGAGGAAAGGAAAAGAGTTAGGCTGGGAGCCAGCCCTTGGGGTTGGTGAAGGCAGGCAGGCAGGCAGGCTGGCTGGCTAATGAGAGTGGAGGCAGGAGGAAAGGAAAAGGGTTAGGCTGGGAGCCAGCCCTGTGAAGGGTATAGAGCTGGTCCGGCGTGCCACGGCCGGGACGAAAACCGCATCGTTCGTCCTGAATCGGAGGTTGGACTGTGTATGCACAGTATAGTATGTGGAATATATACAAAGGTTGAGAATTTTTAAACAAAAATAAAAGAAAGTAATTGTGAGAAATAAAGAAAAGTAAAAGAGGTTGCTGTATGCCTGGAAAAGGCCGGAAGCCTCCCCACGGCTGTGAGAAGGCCAGGGGGTCAGGCCTGGAGCCAGCCCCCAGCAGGAGTAGCAGGCTGGGGGTCCTGGAAAGGCTGGAAACCTCCCCGTGGCTGCGAGAAGACGAGGGGGTCAGGCCTGGAGCCAGCACCCAGCCTGCTCCTCATGCTGGGGGCCTGGAAAAGGCCGGAAGCCTCCCCACGGCTGTGAGAAGGCCAGGGGGTCAGGCCTGGAGCCAGCCCCCAGTACGAGTAGCAGGCTGGGGGGCCTGGAAAGGCCAGACGCCTGCCTGTGGCTGCTAGAAGAAGACGAGGGGCTCAGGGCTGGAGCCAGCACCCAGCACGAGTAGCAGGCTGGGGGGCCTGGAAAGGCCAGAAGCCTCCCTGTGGCTGCTAGAAGAAGACGAGGGGGTCAGGGCTGGAGCCAGCACCCAGCACGAGAAGCAGGCTGGGGGGCCTGGAAAGGCCAGAAGCCTCCCTGTGGCTGCTAGAAGAAGAGGAGGGGGTCAGGGCTGGAGCCAGCACCCAGCACGAGTAGCAGGCTGGGGGGCCTGGAAAGGCCAGAAGCCTCCCTGTGGCTGCTAGAAGAAGACGAGGGGGTCAGGGCTGGAGCCAGCACCCAGCACGAGTAGCAGGCTGGGGGGCCTGGAAAGGCCAGAAGACTCCCTGTGGCTGCTAGAAGAAGAGGAGGGGGTCAGGGATGGAGCCAGCACCCAGCACGAGTAGCAGGCTGGGGGGCCTGGAAAGGCCAGACGCCTGCCTGTGGTTGCTAGAAGAAGAGGAGGGGGTCAGGGCTGGAGCCAGCACCCAGCACGAGTAGCAGGCTGGGGGGCCTGGAAAGGCCAGACGCCTGCCTGTGGCTGCTAGAAGAAGAGGAGGGGGTCAGGGCTGGAGCCGGCACCCAGCCTGCTCCTCGTGCTGGGGGCCTGGAAAGGCTGGAAGCCTCCCCGTGGCTGTGAGAAGAGGAGGGGGTCAGGGCTGGAGCCGGCACCCAGCCTGCTCCTCGTGCTGGGGGCCTGGAAAGGCTGGAAGCCTCCCCATGGCTGTGAGAAGATGAGGGGGTCAGGGCTGGAGCCGGCACCCAGCCTGCTCCTCGTGCTGGGGGCCTGGAAAGGCTGGAAGCCTCCCCATGGCTGTGAGAAGATGAGGGGGTCAGGCCTGGAGCCAGCCCCCAGCACGAGTAGCAGGCTGGTGGGCCTGGAAAGGCCAGACGCCTGCCTGTGGCTGCTAGAATAAGAGGAGGGGGTCAGGGCTGGAGCCAGCAACCAGCACGAGTAGCAGGCTGGGGGGCCTGGAAAGGCCAGACGCCTGCCTGTGGCTGCTAGAAGAAGAGGAGGGGGTCAGGGCTGGAGCCAGCACCCAGCACGAGTAGCAGGCTGGGGGGCCTGGAAAGGCCAGACGCCTGCCTGTGGCTGCTAGAAGAAGAGGAGGGGGTCAGGGCTGGAGCCGGCACCCAGCCTGCTCCTCGTGCTGGGGGCCTGGAAAGGCTGGAAGCCTCCCCGTGGCTGTGAGAAGATGAGGGGGTCAGGCCTGGAGCCAGCCCCCAGCACGAGTAGCAGGCTGGGGGGCCTGGAAAGGCCAGACGCCTGCCTGTGGCTGCTAGAAGAAGAGGAGGGGGTCAGGGCTGGAGCCAGCGCCCAGCACGAGTAGCAGGCTGGGGGGCCTGGAAAGGCCAGACGCCTCCCTGTGGCTGCTATAAGACGACGAGGGGGTCAGGGCTGGAGCCAGCACCCAGTACGAGTAGCAGGCTAGGGGGGCCTGGAAAGGCCAGACGCCTGCCTGTGGCTGCTAGAAGAAGAGGAGGGGGTCAGGGCTGGAGCCAGCACCCAGCACGAGTAGCAGGCTGGGGGGCCTGGAACGGCCAGACGCCTCCCTGTGGCTGCTAGAAGAAGAGGAGGGGGTCAGGGCTGAAGCCGGCACCCAGCCTGCTCCTCGTGCTGGGGGCCTGGAAAGGCTGGAAGCCTCCCCGTGGCTGTGAGAAGGTGAGGGGGTCAGGCCTGGAGCCAGCCACTAGCACGAGTAGCAGGCTGGGGGGCCTGGAAAGGCCAGACGCCTCCCTGTGGCTGCTAGAAGAAGAGGAGAGGGTCAGGGCTGGAGCCGGCACCCAGCCTGCTCCTCGTGCTGGGGGCCTGGAAAGGCTGGAAGCCTCCCCGTGGCTGTGAGAAGATGAG
>NC_135096.1:2293892-2298892 GCF_051107435.1 Chaetodon auriga | reverse complement strand
AAAAGGGTTAGGCTGGGAGCCAGCCCTTGGGGTTGGTGATGGCAGGCAGGCAGGCAGGCAGGCAGGCAGGCAGGCAGGCAGGCAGGCAGGCAGGCAGGCAGGCAGGCTGGCTGGCTGGCGGATGAGAGTGGAGGCAGGAGGAAAGGAAAAGGGTTAGGCTGGGAGCCAGCCCTTGGGGTTGGTGAAGGCAGGCAGGCAGGCAGGCAGGCAGGCTGGCTGGCTGGCTGGCTAATGAGAGTGGAGGCAGGAGGAAAGGAAAAGGGTTAGGCTGGGAGCCAGCCCTTGGGGTTGGTGAAGGCAGGCAGGCAGGCAGGCAGCCAGGCAGGCAGGCAGGCAGGCTGGCTGGCTGGCGGATGAGAGTGGAGGCAGGAGGAAAGGAAAAGGGTTAGGCTGGGAGCCAGCCCTTGAGGTTGGTGAAGGCAGGCAGGCAGGCAGGCTGGCAGGCTGGCTGGCTGGCGGATGAGAGTGGAGGCAGGAGGAAAGGAAAAGGGTTAGGCTGGGAGCCAGCCCTTGAGGTTGGTGAAGGCAGGCAGGCAGGCTAGCTGGCTGGCTGGCGGATGAGAGTGGAGGCAGGAGGAAAGGAAAAGAGTTAGGCTGGGAGCCAGCCCTTGGGGTTGGTGAAGGCAGGCAGGCAGGCAGGCTGGCTGGCTAATGAGAGTGGAGGCAGGAGGAAAGGAAAAGGGTTAGGCTGGGAGCCAGCCCTTGAGGTTGGTGAAGGCAGGCAGGCAGGCAGGCAGGCTAGCTGGCTGGCTGGCGGATGAGAGTGGAGGCAGGAGGAAAGGAAAAGGGTTAGGCTGGGAGCCAGCCCTTGGGGTTGGTGAAGGCAGGCAGGCAGGCAGGCAGGCAGGCTGGCTGGCTGGCGGATGTGAGTGGAGGCAGGAGGAAAGGAAAAGAGTTAGGCTGGGAGCCAGCCCTTGGGGTTGGTGAAGGCAGGCAGGCAGGCAGGCAGGCAGGCAGGCAGGCAGGCTGGCTGGCTGGCGGATGTGAGTGGAGGCAGGAGGAAAGGAAAAGAGTTAGGCTGGGAGCCAGCCCTTGGGGTTGGTGAAGGCAGGCAGGCAGGCAGGCTGGCTGGCTAATGAGAGTGGAGGCAGGAGGAAAGGAAAAGGGTTAGGCTGGGAGCCAGCCCTGTGAAGGGTATAGAGCTGGTCCGGCGTGCCACGGCCGGGACGAAAACCGCATCGTTCGTCCTGAATCGGAGGTTGGACTGTGTATGCACAGTATAGTATGTGGAATATATACAAAGGTTGAGAATTTTTAAACAAAAATAAAAGAAAGTAATTGTGAGAAATAAAGAAAAGTAAAAGAGGTTGCTGTATGCCTGGAAAAGGCCGGAAGCCTCCCCACGGCTGTGAGAAGGCCAGGGGGTCAGGCCTGGAGCCAGCCCCCAGCAGGAGTAGCAGGCTGGGGGTCCTGGAAAGGCTGGAAACCTCCCCGTGGCTGCGAGAAGACGAGGGGGTCAGGCCTGGAGCCAGCACCCAGCCTGCTCCTCATGCTGGGGGCCTGGAAAAGGCCGGAAGCCTCCCCACGGCTGTGAGAAGGCCAGGGGGTCAGGCCTGGAGCCAGCCCCCAGTACGAGTAGCAGGCTGGGGGGCCTGGAAAGGCCAGACGCCTGCCTGTGGCTGCTAGAAGAAGACGAGGGGCTCAGGGCTGGAGCCAGCACCCAGCACGAGTAGCAGGCTGGGGGGCCTGGAAAGGCCAGAAGCCTCCCTGTGGCTGCTAGAAGAAGACGAGGGGGTCAGGGCTGGAGCCAGCACCCAGCACGAGAAGCAGGCTGGGGGGCCTGGAAAGGCCAGAAGCCTCCCTGTGGCTGCTAGAAGAAGAGGAGGGGGTCAGGGCTGGAGCCAGCACCCAGCACGAGTAGCAGGCTGGGGGGCCTGGAAAGGCCAGAAGCCTCCCTGTGGCTGCTAGAAGAAGACGAGGGGGTCAGGGCTGGAGCCAGCACCCAGCACGAGTAGCAGGCTGGGGGGCCTGGAAAGGCCAGAAGACTCCCTGTGGCTGCTAGAAGAAGAGGAGGGGGTCAGGGATGGAGCCAGCACCCAGCACGAGTAGCAGGCTGGGGGGCCTGGAAAGGCCAGACGCCTGCCTGTGGTTGCTAGAAGAAGAGGAGGGGGTCAGGGCTGGAGCCAGCACCCAGCACGAGTAGCAGGCTGGGGGGCCTGGAAAGGCCAGACGCCTGCCTGTGGCTGCTAGAAGAAGAGGAGGGGGTCAGGGCTGGAGCCGGCACCCAGCCTGCTCCTCGTGCTGGGGGCCTGGAAAGGCTGGAAGCCTCCCCGTGGCTGTGAGAAGAGGAGGGGGTCAGGGCTGGAGCCGGCACCCAGCCTGCTCCTCGTGCTGGGGGCCTGGAAAGGCTGGAAGCCTCCCCATGGCTGTGAGAAGATGAGGGGGTCAGGGCTGGAGCCGGCACCCAGCCTGCTCCTCGTGCTGGGGGCCTGGAAAGGCTGGAAGCCTCCCCATGGCTGTGAGAAGATGAGGGGGTCAGGCCTGGAGCCAGCCCCCAGCACGAGTAGCAGGCTGGTGGGCCTGGAAAGGCCAGACGCCTGCCTGTGGCTGCTAGAATAAGAGGAGGGGGTCAGGGCTGGAGCCAGCAACCAGCACGAGTAGCAGGCTGGGGGGCCTGGAAAGGCCAGACGCCTGCCTGTGGCTGCTAGAAGAAGAGGAGGGGGTCAGGGCTGGAGCCAGCACCCAGCACGAGTAGCAGGCTGGGGGGCCTGGAAAGGCCAGACGCCTGCCTGTGGCTGCTAGAAGAAGAGGAGGGGGTCAGGGCTGGAGCCGGCACCCAGCCTGCTCCTCGTGCTGGGGGCCTGGAAAGGCTGGAAGCCTCCCCGTGGCTGTGAGAAGATGAGGGGGTCAGGCCTGGAGCCAGCCCCCAGCACGAGTAGCAGGCTGGGGGGCCTGGAAAGGCCAGACGCCTGCCTGTGGCTGCTAGAAGAAGAGGAGGGGGTCAGGGCTGGAGCCAGCGCCCAGCACGAGTAGCAGGCTGGGGGGCCTGGAAAGGCCAGACGCCTCCCTGTGGCTGCTATAAGACGACGAGGGGGTCAGGGCTGGAGCCAGCACCCAGTACGAGTAGCAGGCTAGGGGGGCCTGGAAAGGCCAGACGCCTGCCTGTGGCTGCTAGAAGAAGAGGAGGGGGTCAGGGCTGGAGCCAGCACCCAGCACGAGTAGCAGGCTGGGGGGCCTGGAACGGCCAGACGCCTCCCTGTGGCTGCTAGAAGAAGAGGAGGGGGTCAGGGCTGAAGCCGGCACCCAGCCTGCTCCTCGTGCTGGGGGCCTGGAAAGGCTGGAAGCCTCCCCGTGGCTGTGAGAAGGTGAGGGGGTCAGGCCTGGAGCCAGCCACTAGCACGAGTAGCAGGCTGGGGGGCCTGGAAAGGCCAGACGCCTCCCTGTGGCTGCTAGAAGAAGAGGAGAGGGTCAGGGCTGGAGCCGGCACCCAGCCTGCTCCTCGTGCTGGGGGCCTGGAAAGGCTGGAAGCCTCCCCGTGGCTGTGAGAAGATGAGGGGGTCAGGCCTGGAGCCAGCCCCCAGCACGAGTAGCAGGCTGGGGGGCCTGGAAAGGCCAGACGCCTCCCTGTGGCTGCTAGAAGACGACGAGGGGTTCAGGCTTGGAGCCAGCACCCAGCCCTGCTCCTCATGCTGGGGGCCTGGAAAAGGCTGGAAGCCTCCCCACGGCTGTGAGCAGATGAGGGGGGGTCAGGCCTGGTAAGGATGGAAGCCTCCCTGTGGCTGTGAAAAGACGAGGGGGTCAGGCAGGTGAGCTATGTCTATGAGAGAGAGGGAGAGAAAGAGAGAGAGAGAGAGAGAGAGAGAGAGAGAGAGAGAGAGAGGAGTACCAGGGGCACGGGGATGAGAGCAGAGTACCAGGGGCACGGGGATGAGAGCAGAGTACCAGGGGCACGGGGATGAGAGCAGAGTACCAAGGGCACGGGGATGAGAGCAGAGTACCAGGGGCACGGGGATGAGAGCAGAGTACCAGGGGCACGGGGATGAGAGCAGAGTACCAGGGGCACGGGGATGAGAGCAGAGTACCAGGGGCACGGGGATGAGAGCAGGCAGAGTACCAAGGGCACGGGGATGAGAGCAGAGTACCAGGGGCACGGGGATGAGAGCAGAGTACCAGGGGCACGGGGATGAGAGCAGAGTACCAGGGGCACGGGGATGAGAGCAGAGTACCAGGGGCACGGGGATGAGAGCAGAGTACCAAGGGCACGGGGATGAGAGCAGAGTACCAGGGGCATAAAACCAAAACGACAAGAAGAAGAAGTGGGGGGAGAAAAATATGACAAAGTCAATCTCGGAGAGAAGGCGAAAAGCAGGCCAAAGCGGTTGAAATCCAACCGCTTTGTCATTTTCAGAGAGAAGGCGAAAAGCGCAGGCCAAAGCCAAGCGCGTCTTGCGTATTTTCTACATTTCTTTCATTTTCTACATTTTTCGCCACGTCCCCGATGACAAAACGTCAAAAAAGATAAAGTACAGAAGGAGCGGGGAAGGAAAAACGACAAAAGTCGTTTTCGGAGAGAAGGCCCCAAAGCGGTTGAAATCCAACCGCTTTGGGTACCCCCTTCTCTCCGAAAGGCGCGCGCTTTTACCCGCCTTCCCAAGCGAGTCTGCGCACGATTTCAGAAACCAGCTTTTCGGAAACAGGGGCCTCCAGAGGAGAGGCCCGAGGCGCCCGGCCGTCGATGCCCGCCCCTCAGGCTCGGTGCGTGGGGCGGACAGGAGGGGTCTGCCGGCCTCCGGGCCCCGGTTCTCCGCGCTTTGGGGTGAGGGCCCCAAAGCGGTTGAAATCCAACTGCTTTGGGCACCCCCTTCTCTCCGAACGGCGCGCGCTTTTACCCGCCTTCCCAAGCGAGTCTGCGCACGATTTCAGAAACCAGCTTTTCGGAAACAGGGGCCTCCAGAGGAGAGGCCCGAGGCGCCCGGCCGTCGATGCCCGCCCCTCAGGCCCGGTGCCTGGGGCGGACAGGAGGGGTCTGCCGGCCTCCGGGCCGCGGTCCTCTGCGCTTT
>NC_135096.1:2289713-2293792 GCF_051107435.1 Chaetodon auriga | reverse complement strand
AGGAGGAAAGGAAAAGGGTTAGGCTGGGAGCCAGCCCTTGGGGTTGGTGAAGGCAGGCAGGCAGGCAGGCTGGCTGGCTGGCTGGCTGGCTAATGAGAGTGGAGGCAGGAGGAAAGGAAAAGGGTTAGGCTGGGAGCCAGCCCTTGGGGTTGGTGATGGCAGGCAGGCAGGCAGGCAGGCAGGCAGGCAGGCAGGCAGGCAGGCAGGCAGGCAGGCAGGCAGGCTGGCTGGCTGGCGGATGAGAGTGGAGGCAGGAGGAAAGGAAAAGGGTTAGGCTGGGAGCCAGCCCTTGGGGTTGGTGAAGGCAGGCAGGCAGGCAGGCAGGCAGGCTGGCTGGCTGGCTGGCTAATGAGAGTGGAGGCAGGAGGAAAGGAAAAGGGTTAGGCTGGGAGCCAGCCCTTGGGGTTGGTGAAGGCAGGCAGGCAGGCAGGCAGCCAGGCAGGCAGGCAGGCAGGCTGGCTGGCTGGCGGATGAGAGTGGAGGCAGGAGGAAAGGAAAAGGGTTAGGCTGGGAGCCAGCCCTTGAGGTTGGTGAAGGCAGGCAGGCAGGCAGGCTGGCAGGCTGGCTGGCTGGCGGATGAGAGTGGAGGCAGGAGGAAAGGAAAAGGGTTAGGCTGGGAGCCAGCCCTTGAGGTTGGTGAAGGCAGGCAGGCAGGCTAGCTGGCTGGCTGGCGGATGAGAGTGGAGGCAGGAGGAAAGGAAAAGAGTTAGGCTGGGAGCCAGCCCTTGGGGTTGGTGAAGGCAGGCAGGCAGGCAGGCTGGCTGGCTAATGAGAGTGGAGGCAGGAGGAAAGGAAAAGGGTTAGGCTGGGAGCCAGCCCTTGAGGTTGGTGAAGGCAGGCAGGCAGGCAGGCAGGCTAGCTGGCTGGCTGGCGGATGAGAGTGGAGGCAGGAGGAAAGGAAAAGGGTTAGGCTGGGAGCCAGCCCTTGGGGTTGGTGAAGGCAGGCAGGCAGGCAGGCAGGCAGGCTGGCTGGCTGGCGGATGTGAGTGGAGGCAGGAGGAAAGGAAAAGAGTTAGGCTGGGAGCCAGCCCTTGGGGTTGGTGAAGGCAGGCAGGCAGGCAGGCAGGCAGGCAGGCAGGCAGGCTGGCTGGCTGGCGGATGTGAGTGGAGGCAGGAGGAAAGGAAAAGAGTTAGGCTGGGAGCCAGCCCTTGGGGTTGGTGAAGGCAGGCAGGCAGGCAGGCTGGCTGGCTAATGAGAGTGGAGGCAGGAGGAAAGGAAAAGGGTTAGGCTGGGAGCCAGCCCTGTGAAGGGTATAGAGCTGGTCCGGCGTGCCACGGCCGGGACGAAAACCGCATCGTTCGTCCTGAATCGGAGGTTGGACTGTGTATGCACAGTATAGTATGTGGAATATATACAAAGGTTGAGAATTTTTAAACAAAAATAAAAGAAAGTAATTGTGAGAAATAAAGAAAAGGAAAAGAGGTTGCTGTATGCCTGGAAAAGGCCGGAAGCCTCCCCACGGCTGTGAGAAGGCCAGGGGTCAGGCCTGGAGCCAGCCCCCAGCAGGAGTAGCAGGCTGGGGGTCCTGGAAAGGCTGGAAACCTCCCCGTGGCTGCGAGAAGACGAGGGGGTCAGGCCTGGAGCCAGCACCCAGCCTGCTCCTCATGCTGGGGGCCTGGAAAAGGCCGGAAGCCTCCCCACGGCTGTGAGAAGGCCAGGGGGTCAGGCCTGGAGCCAGCCCCCAGTACGAGTAGCAGGCTGGGGGGCCTGGAAAGGCCAGACGCCTGCCTGTGGCTGCTAGAAGAAGACGAGGGGCTCAGGGCTGGAGCCAGCACCCAGCACGAGTAGCAGGCTGGGGGGCCTGGAAAGGCCAGAAGCCTCCCTGTGGCTGCTAGAAGAAGACGAGGGGGTCAGGGCTGGAGCCAGCACCCAGCACGAGAAGCAGGCTGGGGGGCCTGGAAAGGCCAGAAGCCTCCCTGTGGCTGCTAGAAGAAGAGGAGGGGGTCAGGGCTGGAGCCAGCACCCAGCACGAGTAGCAGGCTGGGGGGCCTGGAAAGGCCAGAAGCCTCCCTGTGGCTGCTAGAAGAAGACGAGGGGGTCAGGGCTGGAGCCAGCACCCAGCACGAGTAGCAGGCTGGGGGGCCTGGAAAGGCCAGAAGACTCCCTGTGGCTGCTAGAAGAAGAGGAGGGGGTCAGGGATGGAGCCAGCACCCAGCACGAGTAGCAGGCTGGGGGGCCTGAAAGGCCAGACGCCTGCCTGTGGTTGCTAGAAGAAGAGGAGGGGGTCAGGGCTGGAGCCAGCACCCAGCACGAGTAGCAGGCTGGGGGGCCTGGAAAGGCCAGACGCCTGCCTGTGGCTGCTAGAAGAAGAGGAGGGGGTCAGGGCTGGAGCCGGCACCCAGCCTGCTCCTCGTGCTGGGGGCCTGGAAAGGCTGGAAGCCTCCCCGTGGCTGTGAGAAGAGGAGGGGGTCAGGGCTGGAGCCGGCACCCAGCCTGCTCCTCGTGCTGGGGGCCTGGAAAGGCTGGAAGCCTCCCCATGGCTGTGAGAAGATGAGGGGGTCAGGGCTGGAGCCGGCACCCAGCCTGCTCCTCGTGCTGGGGGCCTGGAAAGGCTGGAAGCCTCCCCATGGCTGTGAGAAGATGAGGGGGTCAGGCCTGGAGCCAGCCCCCAGCACGAGTAGCAGGCTGGTGGGCCTGGAAAGGCCAGACGCCTGCCTGTGGCTGCTAGAATAAGAGGAGGGGGTCAGGGCTGGAGCCAGCAACCAGCACGAGTAGCAGGCTGGGGGGCCTGGAAAGGCCAGACGCCTGCCTGTGGCTGCTAGAAGAAGAGGAGGGGGTCAGGGCTGGAGCCAGCACCCAGCACGAGTAGCAGGCTGGGGGGCCTGGAAAGGCCAGACGCCTGCCTGTGGCTGCTAGAAGAAGAGGAGGGGGTCAGGGCTGGAGCCGGCACCCAGCCTGCTCCTCGTGCTGGGGGCCTGGAAAGGCTGGAAGCCTCCCCGTGGCTGTGAGAAGATGAGGGGGTCAGGCCTGGAGCCAGCCCCCAGCACGAGTAGCAGGCTGGGGGGCCTGGAAAGGCCAGACGCCTGCCTGTGGCTGCTAGAAGAAGAGGAGGGGGTCAGGGCTGGAGCCAGCGCCCAGCACGAGTAGCAGGCTGGGGGGCCTGGAAAGGCCAGACGCCTCCCTGTGGCTGCTATAAGACGACGAGGGGGTCAGGGCTGGAGCCAGCACCCAGTACGAGTAGCAGGCTAGGGGGGCCTGGAAAGGCCAGACGCCTGCCTGTGGCTGCTAGAAGAAGAGGAGGGGGTCAGGGCTGGAGCCAGCACCCAGCACGAGTAGCAGGCTGGGGGGCCTGGAACGGCCAGACGCCTCCCTGTGGCTGCTAGAAGAAGAGGAGGGGGTCAGGGCTGAAGCCGGCACCCAGCCTGCTCCTCGTGCTGGGGGCCTGGAAAGGCTGGAAGCCTCCCCGTGGCTGTGAGAAGGTGAGGGGGTCAGGCCTGGAGCCAGCCACTAGCACGAGTAGCAGGCTGGGGGGCCTGGAAAGGCCAGACGCCTCCCTGTGGCTGCTAGAAGAAGAGGAGAGGGTCAGGGCTGGAGCCGGCACCCAGCCTGCTCCTCGTGCTGGGGGCCTGGAAAGGCTGGAAGCCTCCCCGTGGCTGTGAGAAGATGAGGGGGTCAGGCCTGGAGCCAGCCCCCAGCACGAGTAGCAGGCTGGGGGGCCTGGAAAGGCCAGACGCCTCCCTGTGGCTGCTAGAAGACGACGAGGGGTTCAGGCTTGGAGCCAGCACCCAGCCCTGCTCCTCATGCTGGGGGCCTGGAAAAGGCTGGAAGCCTCCCCACGGCTGTGAGCAGATGAGGGGGGGTCAGGCCTGGTAAGGATGGAAGCCTCCCTGTGGCTGTGAAAAGACGAGGGGGTCAGGCAGGTGAGCTATGTCTATGAGAGAGAGGGAGAGAAAGAGAGAGAGAGAGAGAGAGAGAGAGAGAGAGAGAGAGAGAGAGAGGAGTACCAGGGGCACGGGGATGAGAGCAGAGTACCAGGGGCACGGGGATGAGAGCAGAGTACCAGGGGCACGGGGATGAGAGCAGAGTACCAAGGGCACGGGGATGAGAGCAGAGTACCAGGGGCACGGGGATGAGAGCA
>NC_135096.1:2277213-2279713 GCF_051107435.1 Chaetodon auriga | reverse complement strand
GGCAGGAGGAAAGGAAAAGGGTTAGGCTGGGAGCCAGCCCTTGAGGTTGGTGAAGGCAGGCAGGCAGGCTAGCTGGCTGGCTGGCGGATGAGAGTGGAGGCAGGAGGAAAGGAAAAGAGTTAGGCTGGGAGCCAGCCCTTGGGGTTGGTGAAGGCAGGCAGGCAGGCAGGCTGGCTGGCTAATGAGAGTGGAGGCAGGAGGAAAGGAAAAGGGTTAGGCTGGGAGCCAGCCCTTGAGGTTGGTGAAGGCAGGCAGGCAGGCAGGCAGGCTAGCTGGCTGGCTGGCGGATGAGAGTGGAGGCAGGAGGAAAGGAAAAGGGTTAGGCTGGGAGCCAGCCCTTGGGGTTGGTGAAGGCAGGCAGGCAGGCAGGCAGGCAGGCTGGCTGGCTGGCGGATGTGAGTGGAGGCAGGAGGAAAGGAAAAGAGTTAGGCTGGGAGCCAGCCCTTGGGGTTGGTGAAGGCAGGCAGGCAGGCAGGCAGGCAGGCAGGCAGGCAGGCTGGCTGGCTGGCGGATGTGAGTGGAGGCAGGAGGAAAGGAAAAGAGTTAGGCTGGGAGCCAGCCCTTGGGGTTGGTGAAGGCAGGCAGGCAGGCAGGCTGGCTGGCTAATGAGAGTGGAGGCAGGAGGAAAGGAAAAGGGTTAGGCTGGGAGCCAGCCCTGTGAAGGGTATAGAGCTGGTCCGGCGTGCCACGGCCGGGACGAAAACCGCATCGTTCGTCCTGAATCGGAGGTTGGACTGTGTATGCACAGTATAGTATGTGGAATATATACAAAGGTTGAGAATTTTTAAACAAAAATAAAAGAAAGTAATTGTGAGAAATAAAGAAAAGGAAAAGAGGTTGCTGTATGCCTGGAAAAGGCCGGAAGCCTCCCCACGGCTGTGAGAAGGCCAGGGGGTCAGGCCTGGAGCCAGCCCCCAGCAGGAGTAGCAGGCTGGGGGTCCTGGAAAGGCTGGAAACCTCCCCGTGGCTGCGAGAAGACGAGGGGGTCAGGCCTGGAGCCAGCACCCAGCCTGCTCCTCATGCTGGGGGCCTGGAAAAGGCCGGAAGCCTCCCCACGGCTGTGAGAAGGCCAGGGGGTCAGGCCTGGAGCCAGCCCCCAGTACGAGTAGCAGGCTGGGGGGCCTGGAAAGGCCAGACGCCTGCCTGTGGCTGCTAGAAGAAGACGAGGGGCTCAGGGCTGGAGCCAGCACCCAGCACGAGTAGCAGGCTGGGGGGCCTGGAAAGGCCAGAAGCCTCCCTGTGGCTGCTAGAAGAAGACGAGGGGGTCAGGGCTGGAGCCAGCACCCAGCACGAGAAGCAGGCTGGGGGGCCTGGAAAGGCCAGAAGCCTCCCTGTGGCTGCTAGAAGAAGAGGAGGGGGTCAGGGCTGGAGCCAGCACCCAGCACGAGTAGCAGGCTGGGGGGCCTGGAAAGGCCAGAAGCCTCCCTGTGGCTGCTAGAAGAAGACGAGGGGGTCAGGGCTGGAGCCAGCACCCAGCACGAGTAGCAGGCTGGGGGGCCTGGAAAGGCCAGAAGACTCCCTGTGGCTGCTAGAAGAAGAGGAGGGGGTCAGGGATGGAGCCAGCACCCAGCACGAGTAGCAGGCTGGGGGGCCTGGAAAGGCCAGACGCCTGCCTGTGGTTGCTAGAAGAAGAGGAGGGGGTCAGGGCTGGAGCCAGCACCCAGCACGAGTAGCAGGCTGGGGGGCCTGGAAAGGCCAGACGCCTGCCTGTGGCTGCTAGAAGAAGAGGAGGGGGTCAGGGCTGGAGCCGGCACCCAGCCTGCTCCTCGTGCTGGGGGCCTGGAAAGGCTGGAAGCCTCCCCGTGGCTGTGAGAAGAGGAGGGGGTCAGGGCTGGAGCCGGCACCCAGCCTGCTCCTCGTGCTGGGGGCCTGGAAAGGCTGGAAGCCTCCCCATGGCTGTGAGAAGATGAGGGGGTCAGGGCTGGAGCCGGCACCCAGCCTGCTCCTCGTGCTGGGGGCCTGGAAAGGCTGGAAGCCTCCCCATGGCTGTGAGAAGATGAGGGGGTCAGGCCTGGAGCCAGCCCCCAGCACGAGTAGCAGGCTGGTGGGCCTGGAAAGGCCAGACGCCTGCCTGTGGCTGCTAGAATAAGAGGAGGGGGTCAGGGCTGGAGCCAGCAACCAGCACGAGTAGCAGGCTGGGGGGCCTGGAAAGGCCAGACGCCTGCCTGTGGCTGCTAGAAGAAGAGGAGGGGGTCAGGGCTGGAGCCAGCACCCAGCACGAGTAGCAGGCTGGGGGGCCTGGAAAGGCCAGACGCCTGCCTGTGGCTGCTAGAAGAAGAGGAGGGGGTCAGGGCTGGAGCCGGCACCCAGCCTGCTCCTCGTGCTGGGGGCCTGGAAAGGCTGGAAGCCTCCCCGTGGCTGTGAGAAGATGAGGGGGTCAGGCCTGGAGCCAGCCCCCAGCACGAGTAGCAGGCTGGGGGGCCTGGAAAGGCCAGACGCCTGCCTGTGGCTGCTAGAAGAAGAGGAGGGGGTCAGGGCTGGAGCCAGCGCCCAGCACGAG
>NC_135096.1:2262213-2264713 GCF_051107435.1 Chaetodon auriga | reverse complement strand
CCTGGAAAGGCCAGAAGACTCCCTGTGGCTGCTAGAAGAAGAGGAGGGGGTCAGGGATGGAGCCAGCACCCAGCACGAGTAGCAGGCTGGGGGGCCTGGAAAGGCCAGACGCCTGCCTGTGGTTGCTAGAAGAAGAGGAGGGGGTCAGGGCTGGAGCCAGCACCCAGCACGAGTAGCAGGCTGGGGGGCCTGGAAAGGCCAGACGCCTGCCTGTGGCTGCTAGAAGAAGAGGAGGGGGTCAGGGCTGGAGCCGGCACCCAGCCTGCTCCTCGTGCTGGGGGCCTGGAAAGGCTGGAAGCCTCCCCGTGGCTGTGAGAAGAGGAGGGGGTCAGGGCTGGAGCCGGCACCCAGCCTGCTCCTCGTGCTGGGGGCCTGGAAAGGCTGGAAGCCTCCCCATGGCTGTGAGAAGATGAGGGGGTCAGGGCTGGAGCCGGCACCCAGCCTGCTCCTCGTGCTGGGGGCCTGGAAAGGCTGGAAGCCTCCCCATGGCTGTGAGAAGATGAGGGGGTCAGGCCTGGAGCCAGCCCCCAGCACGAGTAGCAGGCTGGTGGGCCTGGAAAGGCCAGACGCCTGCCTGTGGCTGCTAGAATAAGAGGAGGGGGTCAGGGCTGGAGCCAGCAACCAGCACGAGTAGCAGGCTGGGGGGCCTGGAAAGGCCAGACGCCTGCCTGTGGCTGCTAGAAGAAGAGGAGGGGGTCAGGGCTGGAGCCAGCACCCAGCACGAGTAGCAGGCTGGGGGGCCTGGAAAGGCCAGACGCCTGCCTGTGGCTGCTAGAAGAAGAGGAGGGGGTCAGGGCTGGAGCCGGCACCCAGCCTGCTCCTCGTGCTGGGGGCCTGGAAAGGCTGGAAGCCTCCCCGTGGCTGTGAGAAGATGAGGGGGTCAGGCCTGGAGCCAGCCCCCAGCACGAGTAGCAGGCTGGGGGGCCTGGAAAGGCCAGACGCCTGCCTGTGGCTGCTAGAAGAAGAGGAGGGGGTCAGGGCTGGAGCCAGCGCCCAGCACGAGTAGCAGGCTGGGGGGCCTGGAAAGGCCAGACGCCTCCCTGTGGCTGCTATAAGACGACGAGGGGGTCAGGGCTGGAGCCAGCACCCAGTACGAGTAGCAGGCTAGGGGGGCCTGGAAAGGCCAGACGCCTGCCTGTGGCTGCTAGAAGAAGAGGAGGGGGTCAGGGCTGGAGCCAGCACCCAGCACGAGTAGCAGGCTGGGGGGCCTGGAACGGCCAGACGCCTCCCTGTGGCTGCTAGAAGAAGAGGAGGGGGTCAGGGCTGAAGCCGGCACCCAGCCTGCTCCTCGTGCTGGGGGCCTGGAAAGGCTGGAAGCCTCCCCGTGGCTGTGAGAAGGTGAGGGGGTCAGGCCTGGAGCCAGCCACTAGCACGAGTAGCAGGCTGGGGGGCCTGGAAAGGCCAGACGCCTCCCTGTGGCTGCTAGAAGAAGAGGAGAGGGTCAGGGCTGGAGCCGGCACCCAGCCTGCTCCTCGTGCTGGGGGCCTGGAAAGGCTGGAAGCCTCCCCGTGGCTGTGAGAAGATGAGGGGGTCAGGCCTGGAGCCAGCCCCCAGCACGAGTAGCAGGCTGGGGGGCTGGAAAGGCCAGACGCCTCCCTGTGGCTGCTAGAAGACGACGAGGGGTTCAGGCTTGGAGCCAGCACCCAGCCCTGCTCCTCATGCTGGGGGCCTGGAAAAGGCTGGAAGCTCCCCACGGCTGTGAGCAGATGAGGGGGGGTCAGGCCTGGTAAGGATGGAAGCCTCCCTGTGGCTGTGAAAAGACGAGGGGGTCAGGCAGGTGAGCTATGTCTATGAGAGAGGAAGAGAAGAAAAGAGAGAGAGAGAGAGAGAGAGAGAGAGAGAGAGAGAGAGAGGAGTACCAGGGGCACGGGGATGAGAGCAGAGTACCAGGGGCACGGGGATGAGAGCAGAGTACCAGGGCACGGGGATGAGAGCAGAGTACCAAGGGCACGGGGATGAGAGCAGAGTACCAGGGGCACGGGGATGAGAGCAGAGTACCAGGGGCACGGGGATGAGAGCAGAGTACCAGGGGCACGGGATGAGAGCAGAGTACCAGGGCACGGGGATGAGAGCAGAGTACCAAGGGCACGGGGATGAGAGCAGAGTACCAGGGGCACGGGGATGAGAGCAGAGTACCAGGGGCACGGGGATGAGAGCAGAGTACCAGGGGCACGGGGATGAGAGCAGAGTACCAGGGGCACGGGGATGAGAGCAGAGTACCAAGGGCACGGGGATGAGAGCAGAGTACCAGGGGCATAAAACCAAAACGACAAGAAGAAGAAGTGGGGGGAGAAAAAATATGACAAAGTCAATCTCGAGAGAAGGCGAAAAGCAGGCCAAAGCGGTTGAAATCCAACCGCTTTGTCATTTTCAGAGAGAAGGCGAAAAGCGCAGGCCAAAGCCAAGCGCGTCTTGCGTATTTTCTACATTTCTTTCATTTTCTACATTTTTCGCCACGTCCCCGATGACAAAACGTCAAAAAAGATAAAGTACAGAAGGA
>NC_135096.1:2249713-2252213 GCF_051107435.1 Chaetodon auriga | reverse complement strand
GGAAAGGAAAAGAGTTAGGCTGGGAGCCAGCCCTTGGGGTTGGTGAAGGCAGGCAGGCAGGCAGGCTGGCTGGCTAATGAGAGTGGAGGCAGGAGGAAAGGAAAAGGGTTAGGCTGGGAGCCAGCCCTGTGAAGGGTATAGAGCTGGTCCGGCGTGCCACGGCCGGGACGAAAACCGCATCGTTCGTCCTGAATCGGAGGTTGGACTGTGTATGCACAGTATAGTATGTGGAATATATACAAAGGTTGAGAATTTTTAAACAAAAATAAAAGAAAGTAATTGTGAGAAATAAAGAAAAGTAAAAGAGGTTGCTGTATGCCTGGAAAAGGCCGGAAGCCTCCCCACGGCTGTGAGAAGGCCAGGGGGTCAGGCCTGGAGCCAGCCCCCAGCAGGAGTAGCAGGCTGGGGGTCCTGGAAAGGCTGGAAACCTCCCCGTGGCTGCGAGAAGACGAGGGGGTCAGGCCTGGAGCCAGCACCCAGCCTGCTCCTCATGCTGGGGGCCTGGAAAAGGCCGGAAGCCTCCCCACGGCTGTGAGAAGGCCAGGGGGTCAGGCCTGGAGCCAGCCCCCAGTACGAGTAGCAGGCTGGGGGGCCTGGAAAGGCCAGACGCCTGCCTGTGGCTGCTAGAAGAAGACGAGGGGCTCAGGGCTGGAGCCAGCACCCAGCACGAGTAGCAGGCTGGGGGGCCTGGAAAGGCCAGAAGCCTCCCTGTGGCTGCTAGAAGAAGACGAGGGGGTCAGGGCTGGAGCCAGCACCCAGCACGAGAAGCAGGCTGGGGGGCCTGGAAAGGCCAGAAGCCTCCCTGTGGCTGCTAGAAGAAGAGGAGGGGGTCAGGGCTGGAGCCAGCACCCAGCACGAGTAGCAGGCTGGGGGGCCTGGAAAGGCCAGAAGCCTCCCTGTGGCTGCTAGAAGAAGACGAGGGGGTCAGGGCTGGAGCCAGCACCCAGCACGAGTAGCAGGCTGGGGGGCCTGGAAAGGCCAGAAGACTCCCTGTGGCTGCTAGAAGAAGAGGAGGGGGTCAGGGATGGAGCCAGCACCCAGCACGAGTAGCAGGCTGGGGGGCCTGGAAAGGCCAGACGCCTGCCTGTGGTTGCTAGAAGAAGAGGAGGGGGTCAGGGCTGGAGCCAGCACCCAGCACGAGTAGCAGGCTGGGGGGCCTGGAAAGGCCAGACGCCTGCCTGTGGCTGCTAGAAGAAGAGGAGGGGGTCAGGGCTGGAGCCGGCACCCAGCCTGCTCCTCGTGCTGGGGGCCTGGAAAGGCTGGAAGCCTCCCCGTGGCTGTGAGAAGAGGAGGGGGTCAGGGCTGGAGCCGGCACCCAGCCTGCTCCTCGTGCTGGGGGCCTGGAAAGGCTGGAAGCCTCCCCATGGCTGTGAGAAGATGAGGGGGTCAGGGCTGGAGCCGGCACCCAGCCTGCTCCTCGTGCTGGGGGCCTGGAAAGGCTGGAAGCCTCCCCATGGCTGTGAGAAGATGAGGGGGTCAGGCCTGGAGCCAGCCCCCAGCACGAGTAGCAGGCTGGTGGGCCTGGAAAGGCCAGACGCCTGCCTGTGGCTGCTAGAATAAGAGGAGGGGGTCAGGGCTGGAGCCAGCAACCAGCACGAGTAGCAGGCTGGGGGGCCTGGAAAGGCCAGACGCCTGCCTGTGGCTGCTAGAAGAAGAGGAGGGGGTCAGGGCTGGAGCCAGCACCCAGCACGAGTAGCAGGCTGGGGGGCCTGGAAAGGCCAGACGCCTGCCTGTGGCTGCTAGAAGAAGAGGAGGGGGTCAGGGCTGGAGCCGGCACCCAGCCTGCTCCTCGTGCTGGGGGCCTGGAAAGGCTGGAAGCCTCCCCGTGGCTGTGAGAAGATGAGGGGGTCAGGCCTGGAGCCAGCCCCCAGCACGAGTAGCAGGCTGGGGGGCCTGGAAAGGCCAGACGCCTGCCTGTGGCTGCTAGAAGAAGAGGAGGGGGTCAGGGCTGGAGCCAGCGCCCAGCACGAGTAGCAGGCTGGGGGGCCTGGAAAGGCCAGACGCCTCCCTGTGGCTGCTATAAGACGACGAGGGGGTCAGGGCTGGAGCCAGCACCCAGTACGAGTAGCAGGCTAGGGGGGCCTGGAAAGGCCAGACGCCTGCCTGTGGCTGCTAGAAGAAGAGGAGGGGGTCAGGGCTGGAGCCAGCACCCAGCACGAGTAGCAGGCTGGGGGGCCTGGAACGGCCAGACGCCTCCCTGTGGCTGCTAGAAGAAGAGGAGGGGGTCAGGGCTGAAGCCGGCACCCAGCCTGCTCCTCGTGCTGGGGGCCTGGAAAGGCTGGAAGCCTCCCCGTGGCTGTGAGAAGGTGAGGGGGTCAGGCCTGGAGCCAGCCACTAGCACGAGTAGCAGGCTGGGGGGCCTGGAAAGGCCAGACGCCTCCCTGTGGCTGCTAGAAGAAGAGGAGAGGGTCAGGGCTGGAGCCGGCACCCAGCCTGCTCCTCGTGCTGGGGGCCTGGAAAGGCTGGAAGCCTCCCCGTGGCTGTGAGAAGATGAGGGGGT
>NC_135096.1:2234713-2239713 GCF_051107435.1 Chaetodon auriga | reverse complement strand
CCTTGGGGTTGGTGATGGCAGGCAGGCAGGCAGGCAGGCAGGCAAGGAAGCAGGCAGGCAGGCAGGCAGGCAGGCAGGCTGGCTGGCTGGCGGATGAGAGTGGAGGCAGGAGGAAAGGAAAAGGGTTAGGCTGGGAGCCAGCCCTTGGGGTTGGTGAAGGCAGGCAGGCAGGCAGGCAGGCAGGCTGGCTGGCTGGCTGGCTAATGAGAGTGGAGGCAGGAGGAAAGGAAAAGGGTTAGGCTGGGAGCCAGCCCTTGGGGTTGGTGAAGGCAGGCAGGCAGGCAGGCAGCCAGGCAGGCAGGCAGGCAGGCTGGCTGGCTGGCGGATGAGAGTGGAGGCAGGAGGAAAGGAAAAGGGTTAGGCTGGGAGCCAGCCCTTGAGGTTGGTGAAGGCAGGCAGGCAGGCAGGCTGGCAGGCTGGCTGGCTGGCGGATGAGAGTGGAGGCAGGAGGAAAGGAAAAGGGTTAGGCTGGGAGCCAGCCCTTGAGGTTGGTGAAGGCAGGCAGGCAGGCTAGCTGGCTGGCTGGCGGATGAGAGTGGAGGCAGGAGGAAAGGAAAAGAGTTAGGCTGGGAGCCAGCCCTTGGGGTTGGTGAAGGCAGGCAGGCAGGCAGGCTGGCTGGCTAATGAGAGTGGAGGCAGGAGGAAAGGAAAAGGGTTAGGCTGGGAGCCAGCCCTTGAGGTTGGTGAAGGCAGGCAGGCAGGCAGGCAGGCTAGCTGGCTGGCTGGCGGATGAGAGTGGAGGCAGGAGGAAAGGAAAAGGGTTAGGCTGGGAGCCAGCCCTTGGGGTTGGTGAAGGCAGGCAGGCAGGCAGGCAGGCAGGCTGGCTGGCTGGCGGATGTGAGTGGAGGCAGGAGGAAAGGAAAAGAGTTAGGCTGGGAGCCAGCCCTTGGGGTTGGTGAAGGCAGGCAGGCAGGCAGGCAGGCAGGCAGGCAGGCAGGCTGGCTGGCTGGCGGATGTGAGTGGAGGCAGGAGGAAAGGAAAAGAGTTAGGCTGGGAGCCAGCCCTTGGGGTTGGTGAAGGCAGGCAGGCAGGCAGGCTGGCTGGCTAATGAGAGTGGAGGCAGGAGGAAAGGAAAAGGGTTAGGCTGGGAGCCAGCCCTGTGAAGGGTATAGAGCTGGTCCGGCGTGCCACGGCCGGGACGAAAACCGCATCGTTCGTCCTGAATCGGAGGTTGGACTGTGTATGCACAGTATAGTATGTGGAATATATACAAAGGTTGAGAATTTTTAAACAAAAATAAAAGAAAGTAATTGTGAGAAATAAAGAAAAGGAAAAGAGGTTGCTGTATGCCTGGAAAAGGCCGGAAGCCTCCCCACGGCTGTGAGAAGGCCAGGGGGTCAGGCCTGGAGCCAGCCCCCAGCAGGAGTAGCAGGCTGGGGGTCCTGGAAAGGCTGGAAACCTCCCCGTGGCTGCGAGAAGACGAGGGGGTCAGGCCTGGAGCCAGCACCCAGCCTGCTCCTCATGCTGGGGGCCTGGAAAAGGCCGGAAGCCTCCCCACGGCTGTGAGAAGGCCAGGGGGTCAGGCCTGGAGCCAGCCCCCAGTACGAGTAGCAGGCTGGGGGGCCTGGAAAGGCCAGACGCCTGCCTGTGGCTGCTAGAAGAAGACGAGGGGCTCAGGGCTGGAGCCAGCACCCAGCACGAGTAGCAGGCTGGGGGGCCTGGAAAGGCCAGAAGCCTCCCTGTGGCTGCTAGAAGAAGACGAGGGGGTCAGGGCTGGAGCCAGCACCCAGCACGAGAAGCAGGCTGGGGGGCCTGGAAAGGCCAGAAGCCTCCCTGTGGCTGCTAGAAGAAGAGGAGGGGGTCAGGGCTGGAGCCAGCACCCAGCACGAGTAGCAGGCTGGGGGGCCTGGAAAGGCCAGAAGCCTCCCTGTGGCTGCTAGAAGAAGACGAGGGGGTCAGGGCTGGAGCCAGCACCCAGCACGAGTAGCAGGCTGGGGGGCCTGGAAAGGCCAGAAGACTCCCTGTGGCTGCTAGAAGAAGAGGAGGGGGTCAGGGATGGAGCCAGCACCCAGCACGAGTAGCAGGCTGGGGGGCCTGGAAAGGCCAGACGCCTGCCTGTGGTTGCTAGAAGAAGAGGAGGGGGTCAGGGCTGGAGCCAGCACCCAGCACGAGTAGCAGGCTGGGGGGCCTGGAAAGGCCAGACGCCTGCCTGTGGCTGCTAGAAGAAGAGGAGGGGGTCAGGGCTGGAGCCGGCACCCAGCCTGCTCCTCGTGCTGGGGGCCTGGAAAGGCTGGAAGCCTCCCCGTGGCTGTGAGAAGAGGAGGGGGTCAGGGCTGGAGCCGGCACCCAGCCTGCTCCTCGTGCTGGGGGCCTGGAAAGGCTGGAAGCCTCCCCATGGCTGTGAGAAGATGAGGGGGTCAGGGCTGGAGCCGGCACCCAGCCTGCTCCTCGTGCTGGGGGCCTGGAAAGGCTGGAAGCCTCCCCATGGCTGTGAGAAGATGAGGGGGTCAGGCCTGGAGCCAGCCCCCAGCACGAGTAGCAGGCTGGTGGGCCTGGAAAGGCCAGACGCCTGCCTGTGGCTGCTAGAATAAGAGGAGGGGGTCAGGGCTGGAGCCAGCAACCAGCACGAGTAGCAGGCTGGGGGGCCTGGAAAGGCCAGACGCCTGCCTGTGGCTGCTAGAAGAAGAGGAGGGGGTCAGGGCTGGAGCCAGCACCCAGCACGAGTAGCAGGCTGGGGGGCCTGGAAAGGCCAGACGCCTGCCTGTGGCTGCTAGAAGAAGAGGAGGGGGTCAGGGCTGGAGCCGGCACCCAGCCTGCTCCTCGTGCTGGGGGCCTGGAAAGGCTGGAAGCCTCCCCGTGGCTGTGAGAAGATGAGGGGGTCAGGCCTGGAGCCAGCCCCCAGCACGAGTAGCAGGCTGGGGGGCCTGGAAAGGCCAGACGCCTGCCTGTGGCTGCTAGAAGAAGAGGAGGGGGTCAGGGCTGGAGCCAGCGCCCAGCACGAGTAGCAGGCTGGGGGGCCTGGAAAGGCCAGACGCCTCCCTGTGGCTGCTATAAGACGACGAGGGGGTCAGGGCTGGAGCCAGCACCCAGTACGAGTAGCAGGCTAGGGGGGCCTGGAAAGGCCAGACGCCTGCCTGTGGCTGCTAGAAGAAGAGGAGGGGGTCAGGGCTGGAGCCAGCACCCAGCACGAGTAGCAGGCTGGGGGGCCTGGAACGGCCAGACGCCTCCCTGTGGCTGCTAGAAGAAGAGGAGGGGGTCAGGGCTGAAGCCGGCACCCAGCCTGCTCCTCGTGCTGGGGGCCTGGAAAGGCTGGAAGCCTCCCCGTGGCTGTGAGAAGGTGAGGGGGTCAGGCCTGGAGCCAGCCACTAGCACGAGTAGCAGGCTGGGGGGCCTGGAAAGGCCAGACGCCTCCCTGTGGCTGCTAGAAGAAGAGGAGAGGGTCAGGGCTGGAGCCGGCACCCAGCCTGCTCCTCGTGCTGGGGGCCTGGAAAGGCTGGAAGCCTCCCCGTGGCTGTGAGAAGATGAGGGGGTCAGGCCTGGAGCCAGCCCCCAGCACGAGTAGCAGGCTGGGGGGCCTGGAAAGGCCAGACGCCTCCCTGTGGCTGCTAGAAGACGAGAGGGGTTCAGGCTTGGAGCCAGCACCCAGCCCTGCTCCTCATGCTGGGGGCCTGGAAAAGGCTGGAAGCCTCCCCACGGCTGTGAGCAGATGAGGGGGGGTCAGGCCTGGTAAGGATGGAAGCCTCCCTGTGGCTGTGAAAAGACGAGGGGGTCAGGCAGGTGAGCTATGTCTATGAGAGAGAGGGAGAGAAAGAGAGAGAGAGAGAGAGAGAGAGAGAGAGAGAGAGAGAGAGAGAGGAGTACCAGGGGCACGGGGATGAGAGCAGAGTACCAGGGGCACGGGGATGAGAGCAGAGTACCAGGGGCACGGGGATGAGAGCAGAGTACCAAGGGCACGGGGATGAGAGCAGAGTACCAGGGGCACGGGGATGAGAGCAGAGTACCAGGGGCACGGGGATGAGAGCAGAGTACCAGGGGCACGGGGATGAGAGCAGAGTACCAGGGGCACGGGGATGAGAGCAGAGTACCAAGGGCACGGGGATGAGAGCAGAGTACCAGGGGCACGGGGATGAGAGCAGAGTACCAGGGGCACGGGGATGAGAGCAGAGTACCAGGGGCACGGGGATGAGAGCAGAGTACCAGGGGCACGGGGATGAGAGCAGAGTACCAAGGGCACGGGGATGAGAGCAGAGTACCAGGGGCATAAAACCAAAACGACAAGAAGAAGAAGTGGGGGGAGAAAAATATGACAAAGTCAATCTCGGAGAGAAGGCGAAAAGCAGGCCAAAGCGGTTGAAATCCAACCGCTTTGTCATTTTCAGAGAGAAGGCGAAAAGCGCAGGCCAAAGCCAAGCGCGTCTTGCGTATTTTCTACATTTCTTTCATTTTCTACATTTTTCGCCACGTCCCCGATGACAAAACGTCAAAAAAGATAAAGTACAGAAGGAGCGGGGAAGGAAAAACGACAAAAGTCGTTTTCGGAGAGAAGGCCCCAAAGCGGTTGAAATCCAACCGCTTTGGGTACCCCCTTCTCTCCGAAAGGCGCGCGCTTTTACCCGCCTTCCCAAGCGAGTCTGCGCACGATTTCAGAAACCAGCTTTTCGGAAACAGGGGCCTCCAGAGGAGAGGCCCGAGGCGCCCGGCCGTCGATGCCCGCCCCTCAGGCTCGGTGCGTGGGGCGGACAGGAGGGGTCTGCCGGCCTCCGGGCCCCGGTTCTCCGCGCTTTGGGGTGAGGGCCCCAAAGCGGTTGAAATCCAACTGCTTTGGGCACCCCCTTCTCTCCGAACGGCGCGCGCTTTTACCCGCCTTCCCAAGCGAGTCTGCGCACGATTTCAGAAACCAGCTTTTCGGAAACAGGGGCCTCCAGAGGAGAGGCCCGAGGCGCCCGGCCGTCGATGCCCGCCCCTCAGGCCCGGTGCCTGGGGCGGACAGGAGGGGTCTGCCGGCCTCCGGGCCGCGGTCCTCTGCGCTTTGGTTTCTTTTTCTCCGCCAGTCAGACAGC
>NC_135096.1:2222213-2224713 GCF_051107435.1 Chaetodon auriga | reverse complement strand
GGGGGTCAGGCCTGGAGCCAGCCCCCAGTACGAGTAGCAGGCTGGGGGCCTGGAAAGGCCAGACGCCTGCCTGTGGCTGCTAGAAGAAGACGAGGGGCTCAGGGCTGGAGCCAGCACCCAGCACGAGTAGCAGGCTGGGGGGCCTGGAAAGGCCAGAAGCCTCCCTGTGGCTGCTAGAAGAAGACGAGGGGGTCAGGGCTGGAGCCAGCACCCAGCACGAGAAGCAGGCTGGGGGGCCTGGAAAGGCCAGAAGCCTCCCTGTGGCTGCTAGAAGAAGAGGAGGGGGTCAGGGCTGGAGCCAGCACCCAGCACGAGTAGCAGGCTGGGGGGCCTGGAAAGGCCAGAAGCCTCCCTGTGGCTGCTAGAAGAAGACGAGGGGGTCAGGGCTGGAGCCAGCACCCAGCACGAGTAGCAGGCTGGGGGGCCTGGAAAGGCCAGAAGACTCCCTGTGGCTGCTAGAAGAAGAGGAGGGGGTCAGGGATGGAGCCAGCACCCAGCACGAGTAGCAGGCTGGGGGGCCTGGAAAGGCCAGACGCCTGCCTGTGGTTGCTAGAAGAAGAGGAGGGGGTCAGGGCTGGAGCCAGCACCCAGCACGAGTAGCAGGCTGGGGGGCCTGGAAAGGCCAGACGCCTGCCTGTGGCTGCTAGAAGAAGAGGAGGGGGTCAGGGCTGGAGCCGGCACCCAGCCTGCTCCTCGTGCTGGGGGCCTGGAAAGGCTGGAAGCCTCCCCGTGGCTGTGAGAAGAGGAGGGGGTCAGGGCTGGAGCCGGCACCCAGCCTGCTCCTCGTGCTGGGGGCCTGGAAAGGCTGGAAGCCTCCCCATGGCTGTGAGAAGATGAGGGGGTCAGGGCTGGAGCCGGCACCCAGCCTGCTCCTCGTGCTGGGGGCCTGGAAAGGCTGGAAGCCTCCCCATGGCTGTGAGAAGATGAGGGGGTCAGGCCTGGAGCCAGCCCCCAGCACGAGTAGCAGGCTGGTGGGCCTGGAAAGGCCAGACGCCTGCCTGTGGCTGCTAGAATAAGAGGAGGGGGTCAGGGCTGGAGCCAGCAACCAGCACGAGTAGCAGGCTGGGGGGCCTGGAAAGGCCAGACGCCTGCCTGTGGCTGCTAGAAGAAGAGGAGGGGGTCAGGGCTGGAGCCAGCACCCAGCACGAGTAGCAGGCTGGGGGGCCTGGAAAGGCCAGACGCCTGCCTGTGGCTGCTAGAAGAAGAGGAGGGGGTCAGGGCTGGAGCCGGCACCCAGCCTGCTCCTCGTGCTGGGGGCCTGGAAAGGCTGAAGCCTCCCCGTGGCTGTGAGAAGATGAGGGGGTCAGGCCTGGAGCCAGCCCCCAGCACGAGTAGCAGGCTGGGGGGCCTGGAAAGGCCAGACGCCTGCCTGTGGCTGCTAGAAGAAGAGGAGGGGGTCAGGGCTGGAGCCAGCGCCCAGCACGAGTAGCAGGCTGGGGGGCCTGGAAAGGCCAGACGCCTCCCTGTGGCTGCTATAAGACGACGAGGGGGTCAGGGCTGGAGCCAGCACCCAGTACGAGTAGCAGGCTAGGGGGGCCTGGAAAGGCCAGACGCCTGCCTGTGGCTGCTAGAAGAAGAGGAGGGGGTCAGGGCTGGAGCCAGCACCCAGCACGAGTAGCAGGCTGGGGGGCCTGGAACGGCCAGACGCCTCCCTGTGGCTGCTAGAAGAAGAGGAGGGGGTCAGGGCTGAAGCCGGCACCCAGCCTGCTCCTCGTGCTGGGGGCCTGGAAAGGCTGGAAGCCTCCCCGTGGCTGTGAGAAGGTGAGGGGGTCAGGCCTGGAGCCAGCCACTAGCACGAGTAGCAGGCTGGGGGGCCTGGAAAGGCCAGACGCCTCCCTGTGGCTGCTAGAAGAAGAGGAGAGGGTCAGGGCTGGAGCCGGCACCCAGCCTGCTCCTCGTGCTGGGGGCCTGGAAAGGCTGGAAGCCTCCCCGTGGCTGTGAGAAGATGAGGGGGTCAGGCCTGGAGCCAGCCCCCAGCACGAGTAGCAGGCTGGGGGGCCTGGAAAGGCCAGACGCCTCCCTGTGGCTGCTAGAAGACGACGAGGGGTTCAGGCTTGGAGCCAGCACCCAGCCCTGCTCCTCATGCTGGGGCCTGGAAAAGGCTGGAAGCCTCCCCACGGCTGTGAGCAGATGAGGGGGGGTCAGGCCTGGTAAGGATGGAAGCCTCCCTGTGGCTGTGAAAAGACGAGGGGGTCAGGCAGGTGAGCTATGTCTATGAGAGAGAGGGAGAGAAAGAGAGAGAGAGAGAGAGAGAGAGAGAGAGAGAGAGAGAGAGAGAGGAGTACCAGGGGCACGGGGATGAGAGCAGAGTACCAGGGGCACGGGGATGAGAGCAGAGTACCAGGGGCACGGGGATGAGAGCAGAGTACCAAGGGCACGGGGATGAGAGCAGAGTACCAGGGGCACGGGGATGAGAGCAGAGTACCAGGGGCACGGGGATGAGAGCAGAGTACCAGGGGCACGGGGATGAGAGCAGAGTACCAGGGGCACGGGGATGAGA
>NC_135096.1:2208641-2211141 GCF_051107435.1 Chaetodon auriga | reverse complement strand
TTTCCAGGCCCCCAGCATGAGGAGCAGGGCTGGGTGCTGGCTCCAAGCCTGAACCCCTCGTCGTCTTCTAGCAGCCACAGGGAGGCGTCTGGCCTTTCCAGGCCCCCCAGCCTGCTACTCGTGCTGGGGGCTGGCTCCAGGCCTGACCCCCTCACCTTCTCACAGCCACGGGGAGGCTTCCAGCCTTTCCAGGCCCCCAGCACGAGGAGCAGGCTGGGTGCCGGCTCCAGCCCTGACCCCCTCCTCTTCTTCTAGCAGCCACAGGGAGGCGTCTGGCCTTTCCAGGCCCCCCAGCCTGCTACTCGTGCTGGGTGCTGGCTCCAGCCCTGACCCCCTCCTCTTCTTCTAGCAGCCACAGGCAGGCGTCTGGCCTTTCCAGGCCCCCCTAGCCTGCTACTCGTACTGGGCGCTGGCTCCAGCCCTGACCCCCTCGTCGTCTTATAGCAGCCACAGGGAGGCGTCTGGCCTTTCCAGGCCCCCCAGCCTGCTACTCGTGCTGGGCGCTGGCTCCAGCCCTGACCCCCTCCTCTTCTTCTAGCAGCCAGAGGGAGGCGTCTGGCCTTTCCAGGCCCCCCAGCCTGCTACTCGTGCTGGGGGCTGGCTCCAGGCCTGACCCCCTCATCTTCTCACAGCCACGGGGAGGCTTCCAGCCTTTCCAGGCCCCCAGCACGAGGAGCAGGCTGGGTGCCGGCTCCAGCCCTGACCCCCTCATCTTCTCACAGCCATGGGGAGGCTTCCAGCCTTTCCAGGCCCCCAGCACGAGGAGCAGGCTGGGTGCCGGCTCCAGCCCTGACCCCCTCATCTTCTCACAGCCATGGGGAGGCTTCCAGCCTTTCCAGGCCCCCAGCACGAGGAGCAGGCTGGGTGCCGGCTCCAGCCCTGACCCCCTCATCTTCTCACAGCCATGGGGAGGCTTCCAGCCTTTCCAGGCCCCCAGCACGAGGAGCAGGCTGGGTGCCGGCTCCAGCCCTGACCCCCTCATCTTCTCACAGCCATGGGGAGGCTTCCAGCCTTTCCAGGCCCCCAGCACGAGGAGCAGGCTGGGTGCCGGCTCCAGCCCTGACCCCCTCATCTTCTCACAGCCATGGGGAGGCTTCCAGCCTTTCCAGGCCCCCAGCACGAGGAGCAGGCTGGGTGCCGGCTCCAGCCCTGACCCCCTCATCTTCTCACAGCCATGGGGAGGCTTCCAGCCTTTCCAGGCCCCCAGCACGAGGAGCAGGCTGGGTGCCGGCTCCAGCCCTGACCCCCTCCTCTTCTTCTAGCAGCCACAGGCAGGCGTCTGGCCTTTCCAGGCCCCCCAGCCTGCTACTCGTGCTGGGTGCTGGCTCCAGCCCTGACCCCCTCCTCTTCTTCTAGCAGCCACAGGGAGGCTTCTGGCCTTTCCAGGCCCCCCAGCCTGCTACTCGTGCTGGGTGCTGGCTCCAGCCCTGACCCCCTCGTCTTCTTCTAGCAGCCACAGGCAGGCGTCTGGCCTTTCCAGGCCCCCCAGCCTGCTACTCGTGCTGGGGGCTGGCTCCAGGCCTGACCCCCTCATCTTCTCACAGCCACGGGGAGGCTTCCAGCCTTTCCAGGCCCCCAGCACGAGGAGCAGGCTGGGTGCCGGCTCCAGCCCTGACCCCCTCATCTTCTCACAGCCATGGGGAGGCTTCCAGCCTTTCCAGGCCCCCAGCACGAGGAGCAGGCTGGGTGCCGGCTCCAGCCCTGACCCCCTCATCTTCTCACAGCCATGGGGAGGCTTCCAGCCTTTCCAGGCCCCCAGCACGAGGAGCAGGCTGGGTGCCGGCTCCAGCCCTGACCCCCTCATCTTCTCACAGCCATGGGGAGGCTTCCAGCCTTTCCAGGCCCCCAGCACGAGGAGCAGGCTGGGTGCCGGCTCCAGCCCTGACCCCCTCATCTTCTCACAGCCATGGGGAGGCTTCCAGCCTTTCCAGGCCCCCAGCACGAGGAGCAGGCTGGGTGCCGGCTCCAGCCCTGACCCCCTCATCTTCTCACAGCCATGGGGAGGCTTCCAGCCTTTCCAGGCCCCCAGCACGAGGAGCAGGCTGGGTGCCGGCTCCAGCCCTGACCCCCTCCTCTTCTTCTAGCAGCCACAGGCAGGCGTCTGGCCTTTCCAGGCCCCCCAGCCTGCTACTCGTGCTGGGTGCTGGCTCCAGCCCTGACCCCCTCCTCTTCTTCTAGCAGCCACAGGGAGGCTTCTGGCCTTTCCAGGCCCCCCAGCCTGCTACTCGTGCTGGGTGCTGGCTCCAGCCCTGACCCCCTCCTCTTCTTCTAGCAGCCACAGGGAGGCTTCTGGCCTTTCCAGGCCCCCCAGCCTGCTACTCGTGCTGGGTGCTGGCTCCAGCCCTGACCCCCTCGTCTTCTTCTAGCAGCCACAGGGAGGCTTCTGGCCTTTCCAGGCCCCCCAGCCTGCTACTCGTGCTGGGTGCTGGCTCCAGCCCTGACCCCCTCCTCTTCTTCTAGCAGCCACAGGGAGGCTTCTGGCCTTTCCAGGCCCCCCAGC
>NC_135096.1:2193641-2196141 GCF_051107435.1 Chaetodon auriga | reverse complement strand
CCCCCAGCACGAGGAGCAGGCTGGGTGCCGGCTCCAGCCCTGACCCCCTCATCTTCTCACAGCCATGGGGAGGCTTCCAGCCTTTCCAGGCCCCCAGCACGAGGAGCAGGCTGGGTGCCGGCTCCAGCCCTGACCCCCTCATCTTCTCACAGCCATGGGGAGGCTTCCAGCCTTTCCAGGCCCCCAGCACGAGGAGCAGGCTGGGTGCCGGCTCCAGCCCTGACCCCCTCATCTTCTCACAGCCATGGGGAGGCTTCCAGCCTTTCCAGGCCCCCAGCACGAGGAGCAGGCTGGGTGCCGGCTCCAGCCCTGACCCCCTCATCTTCTCACAGCCATGGGGAGGCTTCCAGCCTTTCCAGGCCCCCAGCACGAGGAGCAGGCTGGGTGCCGGCTCCAGCCCTGACCCCCTCCTCTTCTTCTAGCAGCCACAGGCAGGCGTCTGGCCTTTCCAGGCCCCCCAGCCTGCTACTCGTGCTGGGTGCTGGCTCCAGCCCTGACCCCCTCCTCTTCTTCTAGCAGCCACAGGGAGGCTTCTGGCCTTTCCAGGCCCCCCAGCCTGCTACTCGTGCTGGGTGCTGGCTCCAGCCCTGACCCCCTCCTCTTCTTCTAGCAGCCACAGGGAGGCTTCTGGCCTTTCCAGGCCCCCCAGCCTGCTACTCGTGCTGGGTGCTGGCTCCAGCCCTGACCCCCTCGTCTTCTTCTAGCAGCCACAGGGAGGCTTCTGGCCTTTCCAGGCCCCCCAGCCTGCTACTCGTGCTGGGTGCTGGCTCCAGCCCTGACCCCCTCCTCTTCTTCTAGCAGCCACAGGGAGGCTTCTGGCCTTTCCAGGCCCCCCAGCCTGCTACTCGTGCTGGGTGCTGGCTCCAGCCCTGACCCCCTCGTCTTCTTCTAGCAGCCACAGGCAGGCGTCTGGCCTTTCCAGGCCCCCCAGCCTGCTACTCGTACTGGGGGCTGGCTCCAGGCCTGACCCCCTGGCCTTCTCACAGCCGTGGGGAGGCTTCCGGCCTTTTCCAGGCCCCCAGCATGAGGAGCAGGCTGGGTGCTGGCTCCAGGCCTGACCCCCTCGTCTTCTCGCAGCCACGGGGAGGTTTCCAGCCTTTCCAGGACCCCCAGCCTGCTACTCCTGCTGGGGGCTGGCTCCAGGCCTGACCCCCTGGCCTTCTCACAGCCGTGGGGAGGCTTCCGGCCTTTTCCAGGCATACAGCAACCTCTTTTACTTTTCTTTATTTCTCACAATTACTTTCTTTTATTTTTGTTTAAAAATTCTCAACCTTTGTATATATTCCACATACTATACTGTGCATACACAGTCCAACCTCCGATTCAGGACGAACGATGCGGTTTTCGTCCCGGCCGTGGCACGCCGGACCAGCTCTATACCCTTCACAGGGCTGGCTCCCAGCCTAACCCTTTTCCTTTCCTCCTGCCTCCACTCTCATTAGCCAGCCAGCCTGCCTGCCTGCCTGCCTTCACCAACCCCAAGGGCTGGCTCCCAGCCTAACTCTTTTCCTTTCCTCCTGCCTCCACTCACATCCGCCAGCCAGCCAGCCTGCCTGCCTGCCTGCCTGCCTGCCTGCCTGCCTGCCTTCACCAACCCCAAGGGCTGGCTCCCAGCCTAACTCTTTTCCTTTCCTCCTGCCTCCACTCACATCCGCCAGCCAGCCAGCCTGCCTGCCTGCCTGCCTGCCTGCCTTCACCAACCCCAAGGGCTGGCTCCCAGCCTAACTCTTTTCCTTTCCTCCTGCCTCCACTCTCATCCGCCAGCCAGCCAGCTAGCCTGCCTGCCTGCCTTCACCAACCCCAAGGGCTGGCTCCCAGCCTAACTCTTTTCCTTTCCTCCTGCCTCCACTCTCATCCGCCAGCCAGCCAGCCAGCCTGCCTGCCTGCCTGCCTGCCTGCCTGCCTGCCTGCCTGCCTGCCTGCCTGCCTGCCTGCCTGCCTTCACCAACCCCAAGGGCTGGCTCCCAGCCTAACTCTTTTCCTTTCCTCCTGCCTCCACTCTCATCCGCCAGCCAGCCAGCTAGCCTGCCTGCCTGCCTGCCTGCCTGCCTTCACCAACCTCAAGGGCTGGCTCCCAGCCTAACCCTTTTCCTTTCCTCCTGCCTCCACTCTCATTAGCCAGCCAGCCTGCCTGCCTGCCTGCCTTCACCAACCCCAAGGGCTGGCTCCCAGCCTAACTCTTTTCCTTTCCTCCTGCCTCCACTCTCATCCGCCAGCCAGCCAGCTAGCCTGCCTGCCTGCCTTCACCAACCTCAAGGGCTGGCTCCCAGCCTAACCCTTTTCCTTTCCTCCTGCCTCCACTCTCATCCGCCAGCCAGCCAGCCTGCCAGCCTGCCTGCCTGCCTGCCTTCACCAACCTCAAGGGCTGGCTCCCAGCCTAACCCTTTTCCTTTCCTCCTGCCTCCACTCTCATCCGCCAGCCAGCCAGCCTGCCTGCCTGCCTGCCTGGCTGCCTGCCTGCCTGCCTGCCTTCACCAACCCCAAGGGCTGGCTCCCAGCC
>NC_135096.1:2181141-2183641 GCF_051107435.1 Chaetodon auriga | reverse complement strand
GCTGGGTGCCGGCTCCAGCCCTGACCCCCTCCTCTTCTTCTAGCAGCCACAGGGAGGCGTCTGGCCTTTCCAGGCCCCCCAGCCTGCTACTCGTGCTGGGTGCTGGCTCCAGCCCTGACCCCCTCCTCTTCTTCTAGCAGCCACAGGCAGGCGTCTGGCCTTTCCAGGCCCCCCTAGCCTGCTACTCGTACTGGGCGCTGGCTCCAGCCCTGACCCCCTCGTCGTCTTATAGCAGCCACAGGGAGGCGTCTGGCCTTTCCAGGCCCCCCAGCCTGCTACTCGTGCTGGGCGCTGGCTCCAGCCCTGACCCCCTCCTCTTCTTCTAGCAGCCAGAGGGAGGCGTCTGGCCTTTCCAGGCCCCCCAGCCTGCTACTCGTGCTGGGGGCTGGCTCCAGGCCTGACCCCCTCATCTTCTCACAGCCACGGGGAGGCTTCCAGCCTTTCCAGGCCCCCAGCACGAGGAGCAGGCTGGGTGCCGGCTCCAGCCCTGACCCCCTCATCTTCTCACAGCCATGGGGAGGCTTCCAGCCTTTCCAGGCCCCCAGCACGAGGAGCAGGCTGGGTGCCGGCTCCAGCCCTGACCCCCTCATCTTCTCACAGCCATGGGGAGGCTTCCAGCCTTTCCAGGCCCCCAGCACGAGGAGCAGGCTGGGTGCCGGCTCCAGCCCTGACCCCCTCATCTTCTCACAGCCATGGGGAGGCTTCCAGCCTTTCCAGGCCCCCAGCACGAGGAGCAGGCTGGGTGCCGGCTCCAGCCCTGACCCCCTCATCTTCTCACAGCCATGGGGAGGCTTCCAGCCTTTCCAGGCCCCCAGCACGAGGAGCAGGCTGGGTGCCGGCTCCAGCCCTGACCCCCTCATCTTCTCACAGCCATGGGGAGGCTTCCAGCCTTTCCAGGCCCCCAGCACGAGGAGCAGGCTGGGTGCCGGCTCCAGCCCTGACCCCCTCCTCTTCTTCTAGCAGCCACAGGCAGGCGTCTGGCCTTTCCAGGCCCCCCAGCCTGCTACTCGTGCTGGGTGCTGGCTCCAGCCCTGACCCCCTCCTCTTCTTCTAGCAGCCACAGGGAGGCTTCTGGCCTTTCCAGGCCCCCCAGCCTGCTACTCGTGCTGGGTGCTGGCTCCAGCCCTGACCCCCTCCTCTTCTTCTAGCAGCCACAGGGAGGCTTCTGGCCTTTCCAGGCCCCCCAGCCTGCTACTCGTGCTGGGTGCTGGCTCCAGCCCTGACCCCCTCGTCTTCTTCTAGCAGCCACAGGGAGGCTTCTGGCCTTTCCAGGCCCCCCAGCCTGCTACTCGTGCTGGGTGCTGGCTCCAGCCCTGACCCCCTCCTCTTCTTCTAGCAGCCACAGGGAGGCTTCTGGCCTTTCCAGGCCCCCCAGCCTGCTACTCGTGCTGGGTGCTGGCTCCAGCCCTGACCCCCTCGTCTTCTTCTAGCAGCCACAGGCAGGCGTCTGGCCTTTCCAGGCCCCCCAGCCTGCTACTCGTACTGGGGGCTGGCTCCAGGCCTGACCCCCTGGCCTTCTCACAGCCGTGGGGAGGCTTCCGGCCTTTTCCAGGCCCCCAGCATGAGGAGCAGGCTGGGTGCTGGCTCCAGGCCTGACCCCCTCGTCTTCTCGCAGCCACGGGGAGGTTTCCAGCCTTTCCAGGACCCCCAGCCTGCTACTCCTGCTGGGGGCTGGCTCCAGGCCTGACCCCCTGGCCTTCTCACAGCCGTGGGGAGGCTTCCGGCCTTTTCCAGGCATACAGCAACCTCTTTTACTTTTCTTTATTTCTCACAATTACTTTCTTTTATTTTTGTTTAAAAATTCTCAACCTTTGTATATATTCCACATACTATACTGTGCATACACAGTCCAACCTCCGATTCAGGACGAACGATGCGGTTTTCGTCCCGGCCGTGGCACGCCGGACCAGCTCTATACCCTTCACAGGGCTGGCTCCCAGCCTAACCCTTTTCCTTTCCTCCTGCCTCCACTCTCATTAGCCAGCCAGCCTGCCTGCCTGCCTGCCTTCACCAACCCCAAGGGCTGGCTCCCAGCCTAACTCTTTTCCTTTCCTCCTGCCTCCACTCACATCCGCCAGCCAGCCAGCCTGCCTGCCTGCCTGCCTGCCTGCCTGCCTGCCTGCCTTCACCAACCCCAAGGGCTGGCTCCCAGCCTAACTCTTTTCCTTTCCTCCTGCCTCCACTCACATCCGCCAGCCAGCCAGCCTGCCTGCCTGCCTGCCTGCCTGCCTTCACCAACCCCAAGGGCTGGCTCCCAGCCTAACTCTTTTCCTTTCCTCCTGCCTCCACTCTCATCCGCCAGCCAGCCAGCTAGCCTGCCTGCCTGCCTTCACCAACCCCAAGGGCTGGCTCCCAGCCTAACTCTTTTCCTTTCCTCCTGCCTCCACTCTCATCCGCCAGCCAGCCAGCCAGCCTGCCTGCCTGCCTGCCTGCCTGCCTGCCTGCCTGCCTGCCTGCCTGCCTGCCTGCCTGCCTGCCTTCACCAACCCCAAGGGCTGGC
>NC_135096.1:2168641-2171141 GCF_051107435.1 Chaetodon auriga | reverse complement strand
CTGCTCTCATCCCCGTGCCCCTGGTACTCTGCTCTCATCCCCGTGCCCCTGGTACTCTGCTCTCATCCCCGTGCCCTTGGTACTCTGCTCTCATCCCCGTGCCCCTGGTACTCTGCTCTCATCCCCGTGCCCCTGGTACTCCTCTCTCTCTCTCTCTCTCTCTCTCTCTCTCTCTCTCTCTCTCTCTCTCTCTTTCTCTCCCTCTCTCTCATAGACATAGCTCACCTGCCTGACCCCCTCGTCTTTTCACAGCCACAGGGAGGCTTCCATCCTTACCAGGCCTGACCCCCCTCATCTGCTCACAGCCGTGGGGAGGCTTCCAGCCTTTTCCAGGCCCCCAGCATGAGGAGCAGGGCTGGGTGCTGGCTCCAAGCCTGAACCCCTCGTCGTCTTCTAGCAGCCACAGGGAGGCGTCTGGCCTTTCCAGGCCCCCCAGCCTGCTACTCGTGCTGGGGGCTGGCTCCAGGCCTGACCCCCTCACCTTCTCACAGCCACGGGGAGGCTTCCAGCCTTTCCAGGCCCCCAGCACGAGGAGCAGGCTGGGTGCCGGCTCCAGCCCTGACCCCCTCCTCTTCTTCTAGCAGCCACAGGGAGGCGTCTGGCCTTTCCAGGCCCCCCAGCCTGCTACTCGTGCTGGGTGCTGGCTCCAGCCCTGACCCCCTCCTCTTCTTCTAGCAGCCACAGGCAGGCGTCTGGCCTTTCCAGGCCCCCCTAGCCTGCTACTCGTACTGGGCGCTGGCTCCAGCCCTGACCCCCTCGTCGTCTTATAGCAGCCACAGGGAGGCGTCTGGCCTTTCCAGGCCCCCCAGCCTGCTACTCGTGCTGGGCGCTGGCTCCAGCCCTGACCCCCTCCTCTTCTTCTAGCAGCCAGAGGGAGGCGTCTGGCCTTTCCAGGCCCCCCAGCCTGCTACTCGTGCTGGGGGCTGGCTCCAGGCCTGACCCCCTCATCTTCTCACAGCCACGGGGAGGCTTCCAGCCTTTCCAGGCCCCCAGCACGAGGAGCAGGCTGGGTGCCGGCTCCAGCCCTGACCCCCTCATCTTCTCACAGCCATGGGGAGGCTTCCAGCCTTTCCAGGCCCCCAGCACGAGGAGCAGGCTGGGTGCCGGCTCCAGCCCTGACCCCCTCATCTTCTCACAGCCATGGGGAGGCTTCCAGCCTTTCCAGGCCCCCAGCACGAGGAGCAGGCTGGGTGCCGGCTCCAGCCCTGACCCCCTCATCTTCTCACAGCCATGGGGAGGCTTCCAGCCTTTCCAGGCCCCCAGCACGAGGAGCAGGCTGGGTGCCGGCTCCAGCCCTGACCCCCTCATCTTCTCACAGCCATGGGGAGGCTTCCAGCCTTTCCAGGCCCCCAGCACGAGGAGCAGGCTGGGTGCCGGCTCCAGCCCTGACCCCCTCATCTTCTCACAGCCATGGGGAGGCTTCCAGCCTTTCCAGGCCCCCAGCACGAGGAGCAGGCTGGGTGCCGGCTCCAGCCCTGACCCCCTCCTCTTCTTCTAGCAGCCACAGGCAGGCGTCTGGCCTTTCCAGGCCCCCCAGCCTGCTACTCGTGCTGGGTGCTGGCTCCAGCCCTGACCCCCTCCTCTTCTTCTAGCAGCCACAGGGAGGCTTCTGGCCTTTCCAGGCCCCCCAGCCTGCTACTCGTGCTGGGTGCTGGCTCCAGCCCTGACCCCCTCCTCTTCTTCTAGCAGCCACAGGGAGGCTTCTGGCCTTTCCAGGCCCCCCAGCCTGCTACTCGTGCTGGGTGCTGGCTCCAGCCCTGACCCCCTCGTCTTCTTCTAGCAGCCACAGGGAGGCTTCTGGCCTTTCCAGGCCCCCCAGCCTGCTACTCGTGCTGGGTGCTGGCTCCAGCCCTGACCCCCTCCTCTTCTTCTAGCAGCCACAGGGAGGCTTCTGGCCTTTCCAGGCCCCCCAGCCTGCTACTCGTGCTGGGTGCTGGCTCCAGCCCTGACCCCCTCGTCTTCTTCTAGCAGCCACAGGCAGGCGTCTGGCCTTTCCAGGCCCCCCAGCCTGCTACTCGTACTGGGGGCTGGCTCCAGGCCTGACCCCCTGGCCTTCTCACAGCCGTGGGGAGGCTTCCGGCCTTTTCCAGGCCCCCAGCATGAGGAGCAGGCTGGGTGCTGGCTCCAGGCCTGACCCCCTCGTCTTCTCGCAGCCACGGGGAGGTTTCCAGCCTTTCCAGGACCCCCAGCCTGCTACTCCTGCTGGGGGCTGGCTCCAGGCCTGACCCCCTGGCCTTCTCACAGCCGTGGGGAGGCTTCCGGCCTTTTCCAGGCATACAGCAACCTCTTTTACTTTTCTTTATTTCTC
This sequence comes from Chaetodon auriga, assembly GCF_051107435.1. Lineage (NCBI taxonomy): Eukaryota > Metazoa > Chordata > Actinopteri > Chaetodontiformes > Chaetodontidae > Chaetodon > Chaetodon auriga. The sequence continues at coordinate 2,168,833 of NC_135096.1, read as the reverse complement.
ACAATTACTTTCTTTTATTTTTGTTTAAAAATTCTCAACCTTTGTATATATTCCACATACTATACTGTGCATACACAGTCCAACCTCCGATTCAGGACGAACGATGCGGTTTTCGTCCCGGCCGTGGCACGCCGGACCAGCTCTATACCCTTCACAGGGCTGGCTCCCAGCCTAACCCTTTTCCTTTCCTCC
>NC_135096.1:2156141-2158641 GCF_051107435.1 Chaetodon auriga | reverse complement strand
GAAGGCGGGTAAAAGCGCGCGCCGTTCGGAGAGAAGGGGGTGCCCAAAGCAGTTGGATTTCAACCGCTTTGGGGCCCTCACCCCAAAGCGCGGAGAACCGGGGCCCGGAGGCCGGCAGACCCCTCCTGTCCGCCCCACGCACCAAGCCTGAGGGGCGGGCATCGACGGCCGGGCGCCTCGGGCCTCTCCTCTGGAGGCCCCTGTTTCCGAAAAGCTGGTTTCTGAAATCGTGCGCAGACTCGCTTGGGAAGGCGGGTAAAAGCGCGCGCCTTTCGGAGAGAAGGGGGTACCCAAAGCGGTTGGATTTCAACCGCTTTGGGGCCTTCTCTCCGAAAACGACTTTTGTCGTTTTTCCTTCCCCGCTCCTTCTGTACTTTATCTTTTTTGACGTTTTGTCATCGGGGACGTGGCGAAAAATGTAGAAAATGAAAGAAATGTAGAAAATACGCAAGACGCGCTTGGCTTTGGCCTGCGCTTTTCGCCTTCTCTCTGAAAATGACAAAGCGGTTGGATTTCAACCGCTTTGGCCTGCTTTTCGCCTTCTCTCCGAGATTGACTTTGTCATATTTTTCTCCCCCCACTTCTTCTTCTTGTCGTTTTGGTTTTATGCCCCTGGTACTCTGCTCTCATCCCCGTGCCCTTGGTACTCTGCTCTCATCCCCGTGCCCCTGGTACTCTGCTCTCATCCCCGTGCCCCTGGTACTCTGCTCTCATCCCCGTGCCCCTGGTACTCTGCTCTCATCCCCGTGCCCCTGGTACTCTGCTCTCATCCCCGTGCCCCTGGTACTCTGCTCTCATCCCCGTGCCCTTGGTACTCTGCTCTCATCCCCGTGCCCCTGGTACTCTGCTCTCATCCCCGTGCCCCTGGTACTCTGCTCTCATCCCCGTGCCCTTGGTACTCTGCTCTCATCCCCGTGCCCCTGGTACTCTGCTCTCATCCCCGTGCCCCTGGTACTCCTCTCTCTCTCTCTCTCTCTCTCTCTCTCTCTCTCTCTCTCTCTCTCTCTCTTTCTCTCCCTCTCTCTCATAGACATAGCTCACCTGCCTGACCCCCTCGTCTTTTCACAGCCACAGGGAGGCTTCCATCCTTACCAGGCCTGACCCCCCTCATCTGCTCACAGCCGTGGGGAGGCTTCCAGCCTTTTCCAGGCCCCCAGCATGAGGAGCAGGGCTGGGTGCTGGCTCCAAGCCTGAACCCCTCGTCGTCTTCTAGCAGCCACAGGGAGGCGTCTGGCCTTTCCAGGCCCCCCAGCCTGCTACTCGTGCTGGGGGCTGGCTCCAGGCCTGACCCCCTCACCTTCTCACAGCCACGGGGAGGCTTCCAGCCTTTCCAGGCCCCCAGCACGAGGAGCAGGCTGGGTGCCGGCTCCAGCCCTGACCCCCTCCTCTTCTTCTAGCAGCCACAGGGAGGCGTCTGGCCTTTCCAGGCCCCCCAGCCTGCTACTCGTGCTGGGTGCTGGCTCCAGCCCTGACCCCCTCCTCTTCTTCTAGCAGCCACAGGCAGGCGTCTGGCCTTTCCAGGCCCCCCTAGCCTGCTACTCGTACTGGGCGCTGGCTCCAGCCCTGACCCCCTCGTCGTCTTATAGCAGCCACAGGGAGGCGTCTGGCCTTTCCAGGCCCCCCAGCCTGCTACTCGTGCTGGGCGCTGGCTCCAGCCCTGACCCCCTCCTCTTCTTCTAGCAGCCAGAGGGAGGCGTCTGGCCTTTCCAGGCCCCCCAGCCTGCTACTCGTGCTGGGGGCTGGCTCCAGGCCTGACCCCCTCATCTTCTCACAGCCACGGGGAGGCTTCCAGCCTTTCCAGGCCCCCAGCACGAGGAGCAGGCTGGGTGCCGGCTCCAGCCCTGACCCCCTCATCTTCTCACAGCCATGGGGAGGCTTCCAGCCTTTCCAGGCCCCCAGCACGAGGAGCAGGCTGGGTGCCGGCTCCAGCCCTGACCCCCTCATCTTCTCACAGCCATGGGGAGGCTTCCAGCCTTTCCAGGCCCCCAGCACGAGGAGCAGGCTGGGTGCCGGCTCCAGCCCTGACCCCCTCATCTTCTCACAGCCATGGGGAGGCTTCCAGCCTTTCCAGGCCCCCAGCACGAGGAGCAGGCTGGGTGCCGGCTCCAGCCCTGACCCCCTCATCTTCTCACAGCCATGGGGAGGCTTCCAGCCTTTCCAGGCCCCCAGCACGAGGAGCAGGCTGGGTGCCGGCTCCAGCCCTGACCCCCTCATCTTCTCACAGCCATGGGGAGGCTTCCAGCCTTTCCAGGCCCCCAGCACGAGGAGCAGGCTGGGTGCCGGCTCCAGCCCTGACCCCCTCCTCTTCTTCTAGCAGCCACAGGCAGGCGTCTGGCCTTTCCAGGCCCCCCAGCCTGCTACTCGTGCTGGGTGCTGGCTCCAGCCCTGACCCCCTCCTCTTCTTCTAGCAGCCACAGGGAGGCTTCTGGCCTTTCCAGGCCCCCCAGCCTGCTACTCGTGCTGGGTGCTGGCTCCAGCCCTGACCCCCTCCTCTTCTTCT
>NC_135096.1:2141141-2143641 GCF_051107435.1 Chaetodon auriga | reverse complement strand
CTTCTAGCAGCCACAGGGAGGCGTCTGGCCTTTCCAGGCCCCCCTAGCCTGCTACTCGTGCTGGGTGCTGGCTCCAGCCCTGACCCCCTCCTCTTCTTCTAGCAGCCACAGGCAGGCGTCTGGCCTTTCCAGGCCCCCCTAGCCTGCTACTCGTACTGGGTGCTGGCTCCAGCCCTGACCCCCTCGTCGTCTTATAGCAGCCACAGGGAGGCGTCTGGCCTTTCCAGGCCCCCCAGCCTGCTACTCGTGCTGGGCGCTGGCTCCAGCCCTGACCCCCTCCTCTTCTTCTAGCAGCCACAGGCAGGCGTCTGGCCTTTCCAGGCCCCCCAGCCTGCTACTCGTGCTGGGGGCTGGCTCCAGGCCTGACCCCCTCATCTTCTCACAGCCACGGGGAGGCTTCCAGCCTTTCCAGGCCCCCAGCACGAGGAGCAGGCTGGGTGCCGGCTCCAGCCCTGACCCCCTCCTCTTCTTCTAGCAGCCACAGGCAGGCGTCTGGCCTTTCCAGGCCCCCCAGCCTGCTACTCGTGCTGGGTGCTGGCTCCAGCCCTGACCCCCTCGTCTTCTTCTAGCAGCCACAGGGAGGCTTCTGGCCTTTCCAGGCCCCCCAGCCTGCTACTCGTGCTGGGTGCTGGCTCCAGCCCTGACCCCCTCCTCTTCTTCTAGCAGCCACAGGGAGGCTTCTGGCCTTTCCAGGCCCCCCAGCCTGCTACTCGTGCTGGGTGCTGGCTCCAGCCCTGACCCCCTCGTCTTCTTCTAGCAGCCACAGGCAGGCGTCTGGCCTTTCCAGGCCCCCCAGCCTGCTACTCGTACTGGGGGCTGGCTCCAGGCCTGACCCCCTGGCCTTCTCACAGCCGTGGGGAGGCTTCCGGCCTTTTCCAGGCCCCCAGCATGAGGAGCAGGCTGGGTGCTGGCTCCAGGCCTGACCCCCTCGTCTTCTCGCAGCCACGGGGAGGTTTCCAGCCTTTCCAGGACCCCCAGCCTGCTACTCCTGCTGGGGGCTGGCTCCAGGCCTGACCCCCTGGCCTTCTCACAGCCGTGGGGAGGCTTCCGGCCTTTTCCAGGCATACAGCAACCTCTTTTACTTTTCTTTATTTCTCACAATTACTTTCTTTTATTTTTGTTTAAAAATTCTCAACCTTTGTATATATTCCACATACTATACTGTGCATACACAGTCCAACCTCCGATTCAGGACGAACGATGCGGTTTTCGTCCCGGCCGTGGCACGCCGGACCAGCTCTATACCCTTCACAGGGCTGGCTCCCAGCCTAACCCTTTTCCTTTCCTCCTGCCTCCACTCTCATTAGCCAGCCAGCCTGCCTGCCTGCCTGCCTTCACCAACCCCAAGGGCTGGCTCCCAGCCTAACTCTTTTCCTTTCCTCCTGCCTCCACTCACATCCGCCAGCCAGCCAGCCTGCCTGCCTGCCTGCCTGCCTGCCTGCCTGCCTGCCTGCCTTCACCAACCCCAAGGGCTGGCTCCCAGCCTAACTCTTTTCCTTTCCTCCTGCCTCCACTCACATCCGCCAGCCAGCCAGCCTGCCTGCCTGCCTGCCTGCCTGCCTTCACCAACCCCAAGGGCTGGCTCCCAGCCTAACTCTTTTCCTTTCCTCCTGCCTCCACTCTCATCCGCCAGCCAGCCAGCTAGCCTGCCTGCCTGCCTTCACCAACCCCAAGGGCTGGCTCCCAGCCTAACTCTTTTCCTTTCCTCCTGCCTCCACTCTCATCCGCCAGCCAGCCAGCCAGCCTGCCTGCCTGCCTGCCTGCCTGCCTGCCTGCCTGCCTGCCTGCCTGCCTGCCTGCCTGCCTGCCTTCACCAACCCCAAGGGCTGGCTCCCAGCCTAACTCTTTTCCTTTCCTCCTGCCTCCACTCTCATCCGCCAGCCAGCCAGCTAGCCTGCCTGCCTGCCTGCCTGCCTGCCTTCACCAACCTCAAGGGCTGGCTCCCAGCCTAACCCTTTTCCTTTCCTCCTGCCTCCACTCTCATTAGCCAGCCAGCCTGCCTGCCTGCCTGCCTTCACCAACCCCAAGGGCTGGCTCCCAGCCTAACTCTTTTCCTTTCCTCCTGCCTCCACTCTCATCCGCCAGCCAGCCAGCTAGCCTGCCTGCCTGCCTTCACCAACCTCAAGGGCTGGCTCCCAGCCTAACCCTTTTCCTTTCCTCCTGCCTCCACTCTCATCCGCCAGCCAGCCAGCCTGCCAGCCTGCCTGCCTGCCTGCCTTCACCAACCTCAAGGGCTGGCTCCCAGCCTAACCCTTTTCCTTTCCTCCTGCCTCCACTCTCATCCGCCAGCCAGCCAGCCTGCCTGCCTGCCTGCCTGGCTGCCTGCCTGCCTGCCTGCCTTCACCAACCCCAAGGGCTGGCTCCCAGCCTAACCCTTTTCCTTTCCTCCTGCCTCCACTCTCATTAGCCAGCCAGCCAGCCAGCCTGCCTGCCTGCCTGCCTGCCTGCCTGCCTTCACCAACCCCAAGGGCTGGCTCCCAGCCTAACCCTTTTCCTTTCC
>NC_135096.1:2128641-2131141 GCF_051107435.1 Chaetodon auriga | reverse complement strand
ACCCCCCTCATCTGCTCACAGCCGTGGGGAGGCTTCCAGCCTTTTCCAGGCCCCCAGCATGAGGAGCAGGGCTGGGTGCTGGCTCCAAGCCTGAACCCCTCGTCGTCTTCTAGCAGCCACAGGGAGGCGTCTGGCCTTTCCAGGCCCCCCAGCCTGCTACTCGTGCTGGGGGCTGGCTCCAGGCCTGACCCCCTCATCTTCTCACAGCCACGGGGAGGCTTCCAGCCTTTCCAGGCCCCCAGCACGAGGAGCAGGCTGGGTGCCGGCTCCAGCCCTGACCCTCTCCTCTTCTTCTAGCAGCCACAGGGAGGCGTCTGGCCTTTCCAGGCCCCCCAGCCTGCTACTCGTGCTGGGGGCTGGCTCCAGGCCTGACCCCCTCACCTTCTCACAGCCACGGGGAGGCTTCCAGCCTTTCCAGGCCCCCAGCACGAGGAGCAGGCTGGGTGCCGGCTCCAGCCCTGACCCCCTCCTCTTCTTCTAGCAGCCACAGGGAGGCGTCTGGCCTTTCCAGGCCCCCCTAGCCTGCTACTCGTGCTGGGTGCTGGCTCCAGCCCTGACCCCCTCCTCTTCTTCTAGCAGCCACAGGCAGGCGTCTGGCCTTTCCAGGCCCCCCTAGCCTGCTACTCGTACTGGGTGCTGGCTCCAGCCCTGACCCCCTCGTCGTCTTATAGCAGCCACAGGGAGGCGTCTGGCCTTTCCAGGCCCCCCAGCCTGCTACTCGTGCTGGGCGCTGGCTCCAGCCCTGACCCCCTCCTCTTCTTCTAGCAGCCACAGGCAGGCGTCTGGCCTTTCCAGGCCCCCCAGCCTGCTACTCGTGCTGGGGGCTGGCTCCAGGCCTGACCCCCTCATCTTCTCACAGCCACGGGGAGGCTTCCAGCCTTTCCAGGCCCCCAGCACGAGGAGCAGGCTGGGTGCCGGCTCCAGCCCTGACCCCCTCCTCTTCTTCTAGCAGCCACAGGCAGGCGTCTGGCCTTTCCAGGCCCCCCAGCCTGCTACTCGTGCTGGGTGCTGGCTCCAGCCCTGACCCCCTCGTCTTCTTCTAGCAGCCACAGGGAGGCTTCTGGCCTTTCCAGGCCCCCCAGCCTGCTACTCGTGCTGGGTGCTGGCTCCAGCCCTGACCCCCTCCTCTTCTTCTAGCAGCCACAGGGAGGCTTCTGGCCTTTCCAGGCCCCCCAGCCTGCTACTCGTGCTGGGTGCTGGCTCCAGCCCTGACCCCCTCGTCTTCTTCTAGCAGCCACAGGCAGGCGTCTGGCCTTTCCAGGCCCCCCAGCCTGCTACTCGTACTGGGGGCTGGCTCCAGGCCTGACCCCCTGGCCTTCTCACAGCCGTGGGGAGGCTTCCGGCCTTTTCCAGGCCCCCAGCATGAGGAGCAGGCTGGGTGCTGGCTCCAGGCCTGACCCCCTCGTCTTCTCGCAGCCACGGGGAGGTTTCCAGCCTTTCCAGGACCCCCAGCCTGCTACTCCTGCTGGGGGCTGGCTCCAGGCCTGACCCCCTGGCCTTCTCACAGCCGTGGGGAGGCTTCCGGCCTTTTCCAGGCATACAGCAACCTCTTTTACTTTTCTTTATTTCTCACAATTACTTTCTTTTATTTTTGTTTAAAAATTCTCAACCTTTGTATATATTCCACATACTATACTGTGCATACACAGTCCAACCTCCGATTCAGGACGAACGATGCGGTTTTCGTCCCGGCCGTGGCACGCCGGACCAGCTCTATACCCTTCACAGGGCTGGCTCCCAGCCTAACCCTTTTCCTTTCCTCCTGCCTCCACTCTCATTAGCCAGCCAGCCTGCCTGCCTGCCTGCCTTCACCAACCCCAAGGGCTGGCTCCCAGCCTAACTCTTTTCCTTTCCTCCTGCCTCCACTCACATCCGCCAGCCAGCCAGCCTGCCTGCCTGCCTGCCTGCCTGCCTGCCTGCCTGCCTGCCTTCACCAACCCCAAGGGCTGGCTCCCAGCCTAACTCTTTTCCTTTCCTCCTGCCTCCACTCACATCCGCCAGCCAGCCAGCCTGCCTGCCTGCCTGCCTGCCTGCCTTCACCAACCCCAAGGGCTGGCTCCCAGCCTAACTCTTTTCCTTTCCTCCTGCCTCCACTCTCATCCGCCAGCCAGCCAGCTAGCCTGCCTGCCTGCCTTCACCAACCCCAAGGGCTGGCTCCCAGCCTAACTCTTTTCCTTTCCTCCTGCCTCCACTCTCATCCGCCAGCCAGCCAGCCAGCCTGCCTGCCTGCCTGCCTGCCTGCCTGCCTGCCTGCCTGCCTGCCTGCCTGCCTGCCTGCCTGCCTTCACCAACCCCAAGGGCTGGCTCCCAGCCTAACTCTTTTCCTTTCCTCCTGCCTCCACTCTCATCCGCCAGCCAGCCAGCTAGCCTGCCTGCCTGCCTGCCTGCCTGCCTTCACCAACCTCAAGGGCTGGCTCCCAGCCTAACCCTTTTCCTTTCCTCCTGCCTCCACTCTCATTAGCCAGCCAGCCTGCCTGCCTGCCTGCCTTCACCAACCCCA
>NC_135096.1:2116141-2118641 GCF_051107435.1 Chaetodon auriga | reverse complement strand
CTCATCCCCGTGCCCCTGGTACTCTGCTCTCATCCCCGTGCCCCTGGTACTCTGCTCTCATCCCCGTGCCCTTGGTACTCTGCTCTCATCCCCGTGCCCCTGGTACTCTGCTCTCATCCCCGTGCCCCTGGTACTCTGCTCTCATCCCCGTGCCCTTGGTACTCTGCTCTCATCCCCGTGCCCCTGGTACTCTGCTCTCATCCCCGTGCCCCTGGTACTCCTCTCTCTCTCTCTCTCTCTCTCTCTCTCTCTCTCTCTCTCTCTCTCTCTCTTTCTCTCCCTCTCTCTCATAGACATAGCTCACCTGCCTGACCCCCTCGTCTTTTCACAGCCACAGGGAGGCTTCCATCCTTACCAGGCCTGACCCCCCTCATCTGCTCACAGCCGTGGGGAGGCTTCCAGCCTTTTCCAGGCCCCCAGCATGAGGAGCAGGGCTGGGTGCTGGCTCCAAGCCTGAACCCCTCGTCGTCTTCTAGCAGCCACAGGGAGGCGTCTGGCCTTTCCAGGCCCCCCAGCCTGCTACTCGTGCTGGGGGCTGGCTCCAGGCCTGACCCCCTCACCTTCTCACAGCCACGGGGAGGCTTCCAGCCTTTCCAGGCCCCCAGCACGAGGAGCAGGCTGGGTGCCGGCTCCAGCCCTGACCCCCTCCTCTTCTTCTAGCAGCCACAGGGAGGCGTCTGGCCTTTCCAGGCCCCCCAGCCTGCTACTCGTGCTGGGTGCTGGCTCCAGCCCTGACCCCCTCCTCTTCTTCTAGCAGCCACAGGCAGGCGTCTGGCCTTTCCAGGCCCCCCTAGCCTGCTACTCGTACTGGGCGCTGGCTCCAGCCCTGACCCCCTCGTCGTCTTATAGCAGCCACAGGGAGGCGTCTGGCCTTTCCAGGCCCCCCAGCCTGCTACTCGTGCTGGGCGCTGGCTCCAGCCCTGACCCCCTCCTCTTCTTCTAGCAGCCAGAGGGAGGCGTCTGGCCTTTCCAGGCCCCCCAGCCTGCTACTCGTGCTGGGGGCTGGCTCCAGGCCTGACCCCCTCATCTTCTCACAGCCACGGGGAGGCTTCCAGCCTTTCCAGGCCCCCAGCACGAGGAGCAGGCTGGGTGCCGGCTCCAGCCCTGACCCCCTCATCTTCTCACAGCCATGGGGAGGCTTCCAGCCTTTCCAGGCCCCCAGCACGAGGAGCAGGCTGGGTGCCGGCTCCAGCCCTGACCCCCTCATCTTCTCACAGCCATGGGGAGGCTTCCAGCCTTTCCAGGCCCCCAGCACGAGGAGCAGGCTGGGTGCCGGCTCCAGCCCTGACCCCCTCATCTTCTCACAGCCATGGGGAGGCTTCCAGCCTTTCCAGGCCCCCAGCACGAGGAGCAGGCTGGGTGCCGGCTCCAGCCCTGACCCCCTCATCTTCTCACAGCCATGGGGAGGCTTCCAGCCTTTCCAGGCCCCCAGCACGAGGAGCAGGCTGGGTGCCGGCTCCAGCCCTGACCCCCTCATCTTCTCACAGCCATGGGGAGGCTTCCAGCCTTTCCAGGCCCCCAGCACGAGGAGCAGGCTGGGTGCCGGCTCCAGCCCTGACCCCCTCCTCTTCTTCTAGCAGCCACAGGCAGGCGTCTGGCCTTTCCAGGCCCCCCAGCCTGCTACTCGTGCTGGGTGCTGGCTCCAGCCCTGACCCCCTCCTCTTCTTCTAGCAGCCACAGGGAGGCTTCTGGCCTTTCCAGGCCCCCCAGCCTGCTACTCGTGCTGGGTGCTGGCTCCAGCCCTGACCCCCTCCTCTTCTTCTAGCAGCCACAGGGAGGCTTCTGGCCTTTCCAGGCCCCCCAGCCTGCTACTCGTGCTGGGTGCTGGCTCCAGCCCTGACCCCCTCGTCTTCTTCTAGCAGCCACAGGGAGGCTTCTGGCCTTTCCAGGCCCCCCAGCCTGCTACTCGTGCTGGGTGCTGGCTCCAGCCCTGACCCCCTCCTCTTCTTCTAGCAGCCACAGGGAGGCTTCTGGCCTTTCCAGGCCCCCCAGCCTGCTACTCGTGCTGGGTGCTGGCTCCAGCCCTGACCCCCTCGTCTTCTTCTAGCAGCCACAGGCAGGCGTCTGGCCTTTCCAGGCCCCCCAGCCTGCTACTCGTACTGGGGGCTGGCTCCAGGCCTGACCCCCTGGCCTTCTCACAGCCGTGGGGAGGCTTCCGGCCTTTTCCAGGCCCCCAGCATGAGGAGCAGGCTGGGTGCTGGCTCCAGGCCTGACCCCCTCGTCTTCTCGCAGCCACGGGGAGGTTTCCAGCCTTTCCAGGACCCCCAGCCTGCTACTCCTGCTGGGGGCTGGCTCCAGGCCTGACCCCCTGGCCTTCTCACAGCCGTGGGGAGGCTTCCGGCCTTTTCCAGGCATACAGCAACCTCTTTTACTTTTCTTTATTTCTCACAATTACTTTCTTTTATTTTTGTTTAAAAATTCTCAACCTTTGTATATATTCCACATACTATACTGTGCATACACAGTCCAACCTCCGATTCAGGACGAACGATGCGGTTTT
>NC_135096.1:2103641-2106141 GCF_051107435.1 Chaetodon auriga | reverse complement strand
CCGGGCGCCTCGGGCCTCTCCTCTGGAGGCCCCTGTTTCCGAAAAGCTGGTTTCTGAAATCGTGCGCAGACTCGCTTGGGAAGGCGGGTAAAAGCGCGCGCCGTTCGGAGAGAAGGGGGTGCCCAAAGCAGTTGGATTTCAACCGCTTTGGGGCCCTCACCCCAAAGCGCGGAGAACCGGGGCCCGGAGGCCGGCAGACCCCTCCTGTCCGCCCCACGCACCGAGCCTGAGGGGCGGGCATCGACGGCCGGGCGCCTCGGGCCTCTCCTCTGGAGGCCCCTGTTTCCGAAAAGCTGGTTTCTGAAATCGTGCGCAGACTCGCTTGGGAAGGCGGGTAAAAGCGCGCGCCTTTCGGAGAGAAGGGGGTACCCAAAGCGGTTGGATTTCAACCGCTTTGGGGCCTTCTCTCCGAAAACGACTTTTGTCGTTTTTCCTTCCCCGCTCCTTCTGTACTTTATCTTTTTTGACGTTTTGTCATCGGGGACGTGGCGAAAAATGTAGAAAATGAAAGAAATGTAGAAAATACGCAAGACGCGCTTGGCTTTGGCCTGCGCTTTTCGCCTTCTCTCTGAAAATGACAAAGCGGTTGGATTTCAACCGCTTTGGCCTGCTTTTCGCCTTCTCTCCGAGATTGACTTTGTCATATTTTTCTCCCCCCACTTCTTCTTCTTGTCGTTTTGGTTTTATGCCCCTGGTACTCTGCTCTCATCCCCGTGCCCTTGGTACTCTGCTCTCATCCCCGTGCCCCTGGTACTCTGCTCTCATCCCCGTGCCCTTGGTACTCTGCTCTCATCCCCGTGCCCCTGGTACTCTGCTCTCATCCCCGTGCCCCTGGTACTCTGCTCTCATCCCCGTGCCCTTGGTACTCTGCTCTCATCCCCGTGCCCCTGGTACTCTGCTCTCATCCCCGTGCCCCTGGTACTCTGCTCTCATCCCCGTGCCCTTGGTACTCTGCTCTCATCCCCGTGCCCCTGGTACTCTGCTCTCATCCCCGTGCCCCTGGTACTCTGCTCTCATCCCCGTGCCCCTGGTACTCTGCTCTCATCCCCGTGCCCTTGGTACTCTGCTCTCATCCCCGTGCCCTTGGTACTCTGCTCTCATCCCCGTGCCCCTGGTACTCTGCTCTCATCCCCGTGCCCCTGGTACTCTCTCTCTCTCTCTCTCTCTCTCTCTCTCTCTCTCTCTCTCTCTCTCTCTCTTTCTCTCCCTCTCTCTCATAGACATAGCTCACCTGCCTGACCCCCTCGTCTTTTTCACAGCCACAGGGAGGCTTCCATCCTTACCAGGCCTGACCCCCCTCATCTGCTCACAGCCGTGGGGAGGCTTCCAGCCTTTTCCAGGCCCCCAGCATGAGGAGCAGGGCTGGGTGCTGGCTCCAAGCCTGAACCCCTCGTCGTCTTCTAGCAGCCACAGGGAGGCGTCTGGCCTTTCCAGGCCCCCCAGCCTGCTACTCGTGCTGGGGGCTGGCTCCAGGCCTGACCCCCTCATCTTCTCACAGCCACGGGGAGGCTTCCAGCCTTTCCAGGCCCCCAGCACGAGGAGCAGGCTGGGTGCCGGCTCCAGCCCTGACCCTCTCCTCTTCTTCTAGCAGCCACAGGGAGGCGTCTGGCCTTTCCAGGCCCCCCAGCCTGCTACTCGTGCTGGGGGCTGGCTCCAGGCCTGACCCCCTCACCTTCTCACAGCCACGGGGAGGCTTCCAGCCTTTCCAGGCCCCCAGCACGAGGAGCAGGCTGGGTGCCGGCTCCAGCCCTGACCCCCTCCTCTTCTTCTAGCAGCCACAGGGAGGCGTCTGGCCTTTCCAGGCCCCCCTAGCCTGCTACTCGTGCTGGGTGCTGGCTCCAGCCCTGACCCCCTCCTCTTCTTCTAGCAGCCACAGGCAGGCGTCTGGCCTTTCCAGGCCCCCCTAGCCTGCTACTCGTACTGGGTGCTGGCTCCAGCCCTGACCCCCTCGTCGTCTTATAGCAGCCACAGGGAGGCGTCTGGCCTTTCCAGGCCCCCCAGCCTGCTACTCGTGCTGGGCGCTGGCTCCAGCCCTGACCCCCTCCTCTTCTTCTAGCAGCCACAGGCAGGCGTCTGGCCTTTCCAGGCCCCCCAGCCTGCTACTCGTGCTGGGGGCTGGCTCCAGGCCTGACCCCCTCATCTTCTCACAGCCACGGGGAGGCTTCCAGCCTTTCCAGGCCCCCAGCACGAGGAGCAGGCTGGGTGCCGGCTCCAGCCCTGACCCCCTCCTCTTCTTCTAGCAGCCACAGGCAGGCGTCTGGCCTTTCCAGGCCCCCCAGCCTGCTACTCGTGCTGGGTGCTGGCTCCAGCCCTGACCCCCTCGTCTTCTTCTAGCAGCCACAGGGAGGCTTCTGGCCTTTCCAGGCCCCCCAGCCTGCTACTCGTGCTGGGTGCTGGCTCCAGCCCTGACCCCCTCCTCTTCTTCTAGCAGCCACAGGGAGGCTTCTGGCCTTTCCAGGCCCCCCAGCCTGCTACTCGTGCTGGGTGCTGGCTCCAGCCC
>NC_135096.1:2088641-2091141 GCF_051107435.1 Chaetodon auriga | reverse complement strand
TCTCACAGCCATGGGGAGGCTTCCAGCCTTTCCAGGCCCCCAGCACGAGGAGCAGGCTGGGTGCCGGCTCCAGCCCTGACCCCCTCATCTTCTCACAGCCATGGGGAGGCTTCCAGCCTTTCCAGGCCCCCAGCACGAGGAGCAGGCTGGGTGCCGGCTCCAGCCCTGACCCCCTCATCTTCTCACAGCCATGGGGAGGCTTCCAGCCTTTCCAGGCCCCCAGCACGAGGAGCAGGCTGGGTGCCGGCTCCAGCCCTGACCCCCTCATCTTCTCACAGCCATGGGGAGGCTTCCAGCCTTTCCAGGCCCCCAGCACGAGGAGCAGGCTGGGTGCCGGCTCCAGCCCTGACCCCCTCCTCTTCTTCTAGCAGCCACAGGCAGGCGTCTGGCCTTTCCAGGCCCCCCAGCCTGCTACTCGTGCTGGGTGCTGGCTCCAGCCCTGACCCCCTCCTCTTCTTCTAGCAGCCACAGGGAGGCTTCTGGCCTTTCCAGGCCCCCCAGCCTGCTACTCGTGCTGGGTGCTGGCTCCAGCCCTGACCCCCTCCTCTTCTTCTAGCAGCCACAGGGAGGCTTCTGGCCTTTCCAGGCCCCCCAGCCTGCTACTCGTGCTGGGTGCTGGCTCCAGCCCTGACCCCCTCGTCTTCTTCTAGCAGCCACAGGGAGGCTTCTGGCCTTTCCAGGCCCCCCAGCCTGCTACTCGTGCTGGGTGCTGGCTCCAGCCCTGACCCCCTCCTCTTCTTCTAGCAGCCACAGGGAGGCTTCTGGCCTTTCCAGGCCCCCCAGCCTGCTACTCGTGCTGGGTGCTGGCTCCAGCCCTGACCCCCTCGTCTTCTTCTAGCAGCCACAGGCAGGCGTCTGGCCTTTCCAGGCCCCCCAGCCTGCTACTCGTACTGGGGGCTGGCTCCAGGCCTGACCCCCTGGCCTTCTCACAGCCGTGGGGAGGCTTCCGGCCTTTTCCAGGCCCCCAGCATGAGGAGCAGGCTGGGTGCTGGCTCCAGGCCTGACCCCCTCGTCTTCTCGCAGCCACGGGGAGGTTTCCAGCCTTTCCAGGACCCCCAGCCTGCTACTCCTGCTGGGGGCTGGCTCCAGGCCTGACCCCCTGGCCTTCTCACAGCCGTGGGGAGGCTTCCGGCCTTTTCCAGGCATACAGCAACCTCTTTTACTTTTCTTTATTTCTCACAATTACTTTCTTTTATTTTTGTTTAAAAATTCTCAACCTTTGTATATATTCCACATACTATACTGTGCATACACAGTCCAACCTCCGATTCAGGACGAACGATGCGGTTTTCGTCCCGGCCGTGGCACGCCGGACCAGCTCTATACCCTTCACAGGGCTGGCTCCCAGCCTAACCCTTTTCCTTTCCTCCTGCCTCCACTCTCATTAGCCAGCCAGCCTGCCTGCCTGCCTGCCTTCACCAACCCCAAGGGCTGGCTCCCAGCCTAACTCTTTTCCTTTCCTCCTGCCTCCACTCACATCCGCCAGCCAGCCAGCCTGCCTGCCTGCCTGCCTGCCTGCCTGCCTGCCTGCCTGCCTTCACCAACCCCAAGGGCTGGCTCCCAGCCTAACTCTTTTCCTTTCCTCCTGCCTCCACTCACATCCGCCAGCCAGCCAGCCTGCCTGCCTGCCTGCCTGCCTGCCTTCACCAACCCCAAGGGCTGGCTCCCAGCCTAACTCTTTTCCTTTCCTCCTGCCTCCACTCTCATCCGCCAGCCAGCCAGCTAGCCTGCCTGCCTGCCTTCACCAACCCCAAGGGCTGGCTCCCAGCCTAACTCTTTTCCTTTCCTCCTGCCTCCACTCTCATCCGCCAGCCAGCCAGCCAGCCTGCCTGCCTGCCTGCCTGCCTGCCTGCCTGCCTGCCTGCCTGCCTGCCTGCCTGCCTGCCTGCCTTCACCAACCCCAAGGGCTGGCTCCCAGCCTAACTCTTTTCCTTTCCTCCTGCCTCCACTCTCATCCGCCAGCCAGCCAGCTAGCCTGCCTGCCTGCCTGCCTGCCTGCCTTCACCAACCTCAAGGGCTGGCTCCCAGCCTAACCCTTTTCCTTTCCTCCTGCCTCCACTCTCATTAGCCAGCCAGCCTGCCTGCCTGCCTGCCTTCACCAACCCCAAGGGCTGGCTCCCAGCCTAACTCTTTTCCTTTCCTCCTGCCTCCACTCTCATCCGCCAGCCAGCCAGCTAGCCTGCCTGCCTGCCTTCACCAACCTCAAGGGCTGGCTCCCAGCCTAACCCTTTTCCTTTCCTCCTGCCTCCACTCTCATCCGCCAGCCAGCCAGCCTGCCAGCCTGCCTGCCTGCCTGCCTTCACCAACCTCAAGGGCTGGCTCCCAGCCTAACCCTTTTCCTTTCCTCCTGCCTCCACTCTCATCCGCCAGCCAGCCAGCCTGCCTGCCTGCCTGCCTGGCTGCCTGCCTGCCTGCCTGCCTTCACCAACCCCAAGGGCTGGCTCCCAGCCTAACCCTTTTCCTTTCCTCCTGCCTCCACTCTCATTAGCCAGCCAGCCAG
>NC_135096.1:2076141-2078641 GCF_051107435.1 Chaetodon auriga | reverse complement strand
GGCTTCCAGCCTTTTCCAGGCCCCCAGCATGAGGAGCAGGGCTGGGTGCTGGCTCCAAGCCTGAACCCCTCGTCGTCTTCTAGCAGCCACAGGGAGGCGTCTGGCCTTTCCAGGCCCCCCAGCCTGCTACTCGTGCTGGGGGCTGGCTCCAGGCCTGACCCCCTCACCTTCTCACAGCCACGGGGAGGCTTCCAGCCTTTCCAGGCCCCCAGCACGAGGAGCAGGCTGGGTGCCGGCTCCAGCCCTGACCCCCTCCTCTTCTTCTAGCAGCCACAGGGAGGCGTCTGGCCTTTCCAGGCCCCCCAGCCTGCTACTCGTGCTGGGTGCTGGCTCCAGCCCTGACCCCCTCCTCTTCTTCTAGCAGCCACAGGCAGGCGTCTGGCCTTTCCAGGCCCCCCTAGCCTGCTACTCGTACTGGGCGCTGGCTCCAGCCCTGACCCCCTCGTCGTCTTATAGCAGCCACAGGGAGGCGTCTGGCCTTTCCAGGCCCCCCAGCCTGCTACTCGTGCTGGGCGCTGGCTCCAGCCCTGACCCCCTCCTCTTCTTCTAGCAGCCAGAGGGAGGCGTCTGGCCTTTCCAGGCCCCCCAGCCTGCTACTCGTGCTGGGGGCTGGCTCCAGGCCTGACCCCCTCATCTTCTCACAGCCACGGGGAGGCTTCCAGCCTTTCCAGGCCCCCAGCACGAGGAGCAGGCTGGGTGCCGGCTCCAGCCCTGACCCCCTCATCTTCTCACAGCCATGGGGAGGCTTCCAGCCTTTCCAGGCCCCCAGCACGAGGAGCAGGCTGGGTGCCGGCTCCAGCCCTGACCCCCTCATCTTCTCACAGCCATGGGGAGGCTTCCAGCCTTTCCAGGCCCCCAGCACGAGGAGCAGGCTGGGTGCCGGCTCCAGCCCTGACCCCCTCATCTTCTCACAGCCATGGGGAGGCTTCCAGCCTTTCCAGGCCCCCAGCACGAGGAGCAGGCTGGGTGCCGGCTCCAGCCCTGACCCCCTCATCTTCTCACAGCCATGGGGAGGCTTCCAGCCTTTCCAGGCCCCCAGCACGAGGAGCAGGCTGGGTGCCGGCTCCAGCCCTGACCCCCTCATCTTCTCACAGCCATGGGGAGGCTTCCAGCCTTTCCAGGCCCCCAGCACGAGGAGCAGGCTGGGTGCCGGCTCCAGCCCTGACCCCCTCCTCTTCTTCTAGCAGCCACAGGCAGGCGTCTGGCCTTTCCAGGCCCCCCAGCCTGCTACTCGTGCTGGGTGCTGGCTCCAGCCCTGACCCCCTCCTCTTCTTCTAGCAGCCACAGGGAGGCTTCTGGCCTTTCCAGGCCCCCCAGCCTGCTACTCGTGCTGGGTGCTGGCTCCAGCCCTGACCCCCTCCTCTTCTTCTAGCAGCCACAGGGAGGCTTCTGGCCTTTCCAGGCCCCCCAGCCTGCTACTCGTGCTGGGTGCTGGCTCCAGCCCTGACCCCCTCGTCTTCTTCTAGCAGCCACAGGGAGGCTTCTGGCCTTTCCAGGCCCCCCAGCCTGCTACTCGTGCTGGGTGCTGGCTCCAGCCCTGACCCCCTCCTCTTCTTCTAGCAGCCACAGGGAGGCTTCTGGCCTTTCCAGGCCCCCCAGCCTGCTACTCGTGCTGGGTGCTGGCTCCAGCCCTGACCCCCTCGTCTTCTTCTAGCAGCCACAGGCAGGCGTCTGGCCTTTCCAGGCCCCCCAGCCTGCTACTCGTACTGGGGGCTGGCTCCAGGCCTGACCCCCTGGCCTTCTCACAGCCGTGGGGAGGCTTCCGGCCTTTTCCAGGCCCCCAGCATGAGGAGCAGGCTGGGTGCTGGCTCCAGGCCTGACCCCCTCGTCTTCTCGCAGCCACGGGGAGGTTTCCAGCCTTTCCAGGACCCCCAGCCTGCTACTCCTGCTGGGGGCTGGCTCCAGGCCTGACCCCCTGGCCTTCTCACAGCCGTGGGGAGGCTTCCGGCCTTTTCCAGGCATACAGCAACCTCTTTTACTTTTCTTTATTTCTCACAATTACTTTCTTTTATTTTTGTTTAAAAATTCTCAACCTTTGTATATATTCCACATACTATACTGTGCATACACAGTCCAACCTCCGATTCAGGACGAACGATGCGGTTTTCGTCCCGGCCGTGGCACGCCGGACCAGCTCTATACCCTTCACAGGGCTGGCTCCCAGCCTAACCCTTTTCCTTTCCTCCTGCCTCCACTCTCATTAGCCAGCCAGCCTGCCTGCCTGCCTGCCTTCACCAACCCCAAGGGCTGGCTCCCAGCCTAACTCTTTTCCTTTCCTCCTGCCTCCACTCACATCCGCCAGCCAGCCAGCCTGCCTGCCTGCCTGCCTGCCTGCCTGCCTGCCTGCCTGCCTTCACCAACCCCAAGGGCTGGCTCCCAGCCTAACTCTTTTCCTTTCCTCCTGCCTCCACTCACATCCGCCAGCCAGCCAGCCTGCCTGCCTGCCTGCCTGCCTGCCTTCACCAACCCCAAGGGCTGGCTCCCAGCCTAACTCTTTTCC
>NC_135096.1:2063641-2066141 GCF_051107435.1 Chaetodon auriga | reverse complement strand
TTTGGGGCCTTCTCTCCGAAAACGACTTTTGTCGTTTTTCCTTCCCCGCTCCTTCTGTACTTTATCTTTTTTGACGTTTTGTCATCGGGGACGTGGCGAAAAATGTAGAAAATGAAAGAAATGTAGAAAATACGCAAGACGCGCTTGGCTTTGGCCTGCGCTTTTCGCCTTCTCTCTGAAAATGACAAAGCGGTTGGATTTCAACCGCTTTGGCCTGCTTTTCGCCTTCTCTCCGAGATTGACTTTGTCATATTTTTCTCCCCCCACTTCTTCTTCTTGTCGTTTTGGTTTTATGCCCCTGGTACTCTGCTCTCATCCCCGTGCCCTTGGTACTCTGCTCTCATCCCCGTGCCCCTGGTACTCTGCTCTCATCCCCGTGCCCCTGGTACTCTGCTCTCATCCCCGTGCCCCTGGTACTCTGCTCTCATCCCCGTGCCCCTGGTACTCTGCTCTCATCCCCGTGCCCCTGGTACTCTGCTCTCATCCCCGTGCCCTTGGTACTCTGCTCTCATCCCCGTGCCCCTGGTACTCTGCTCTCATCCCCGTGCCCCTGGTACTCTGCTCTCATCCCCGTGCCCTTGGTACTCTGCTCTCATCCCCGTGCCCCTGGTACTCTGCTCTCATCCCCGTGCCCCTGGTACTCCTCTCTCTCTCTCTCTCTCTCTCTCTCTCTCTCTCTCTCTCTCTCTCTCTCTTTCTCTCCCTCTCTCTCATAGACATAGCTCACCTGCCTGACCCCCTCGTCTTTTCACAGCCACAGGGAGGCTTCCATCCTTACCAGGCCTGACCCCCCTCATCTGCTCACAGCCGTGGGGAGGCTTCCAGCCTTTTCCAGGCCCCCAGCATGAGGAGCAGGGCTGGGTGCTGGCTCCAAGCCTGAACCCCTCGTCGTCTTCTAGCAGCCACAGGGAGGCGTCTGGCCTTTCCAGGCCCCCCAGCCTGCTACTCGTGCTGGGGGCTGGCTCCAGGCCTGACCCCCTCACCTTCTCACAGCCACGGGGAGGCTTCCAGCCTTTCCAGGCCCCCAGCACGAGGAGCAGGCTGGGTGCCGGCTCCAGCCCTGACCCCCTCCTCTTCTTCTAGCAGCCACAGGGAGGCGTCTGGCCTTTCCAGGCCCCCCAGCCTGCTACTCGTGCTGGGTGCTGGCTCCAGCCCTGACCCCCTCCTCTTCTTCTAGCAGCCACAGGCAGGCGTCTGGCCTTTCCAGGCCCCCCTAGCCTGCTACTCGTACTGGGCGCTGGCTCCAGCCCTGACCCCCTCGTCGTCTTATAGCAGCCACAGGGAGGCGTCTGGCCTTTCCAGGCCCCCCAGCCTGCTACTCGTGCTGGGCGCTGGCTCCAGCCCTGACCCCCTCCTCTTCTTCTAGCAGCCAGAGGGAGGCGTCTGGCCTTTCCAGGCCCCCCAGCCTGCTACTCGTGCTGGGGGCTGGCTCCAGGCCTGACCCCCTCATCTTCTCACAGCCACGGGGAGGCTTCCAGCCTTTCCAGGCCCCCAGCACGAGGAGCAGGCTGGGTGCCGGCTCCAGCCCTGACCCCCTCATCTTCTCACAGCCATGGGGAGGCTTCCAGCCTTTCCAGGCCCCCAGCACGAGGAGCAGGCTGGGTGCCGGCTCCAGCCCTGACCCCCTCATCTTCTCACAGCCATGGGGAGGCTTCCAGCCTTTCCAGGCCCCCAGCACGAGGAGCAGGCTGGGTGCCGGCTCCAGCCCTGACCCCCTCATCTTCTCACAGCCATGGGGAGGCTTCCAGCCTTTCCAGGCCCCCAGCACGAGGAGCAGGCTGGGTGCCGGCTCCAGCCCTGACCCCCTCATCTTCTCACAGCCATGGGGAGGCTTCCAGCCTTTCCAGGCCCCCAGCACGAGGAGCAGGCTGGGTGCCGGCTCCAGCCCTGACCCCCTCATCTTCTCACAGCCATGGGGAGGCTTCCAGCCTTTCCAGGCCCCCAGCACGAGGAGCAGGCTGGGTGCCGGCTCCAGCCCTGACCCCCTCCTCTTCTTCTAGCAGCCACAGGCAGGCGTCTGGCCTTTCCAGGCCCCCCAGCCTGCTACTCGTGCTGGGTGCTGGCTCCAGCCCTGACCCCCTCCTCTTCTTCTAGCAGCCACAGGGAGGCTTCTGGCCTTTCCAGGCCCCCCAGCCTGCTACTCGTGCTGGGTGCTGGCTCCAGCCCTGACCCCCTCCTCTTCTTCTAGCAGCCACAGGGAGGCTTCTGGCCTTTCCAGGCCCCCCAGCCTGCTACTCGTGCTGGGTGCTGGCTCCAGCCCTGACCCCCTCGTCTTCTTCTAGCAGCCACAGGGAGGCTTCTGGCCTTTCCAGGCCCCCCAGCCTGCTACTCGTGCTGGGTGCTGGCTCCAGCCCTGACCCCCTCCTCTTCTTCTAGCAGCCACAGGGAGGCTTCTGGCCTTTCCAGGCCCCCCAGCCTGCTACTCGTGCTGGGTGCTGGCTCCAGCCCTGACCCCCTCGTCTTCTTCTAGCAGCCACAGGCAGGCGTCTGGCCTTTCCAG
>NC_135096.1:2048641-2051141 GCF_051107435.1 Chaetodon auriga | reverse complement strand
CAGGCTGGGTGCCGGCTCCAGCCCTGACCCCCTCATCTTCTCACAGCCATGGGGAGGCTTCCAGCCTTTCCAGGCCCCCAGCACGAGGAGCAGGCTGGGTGCCGGCTCCAGCCCTGACCCCCTCATCTTCTCACAGCCATGGGGAGGCTTCCAGCCTTTCCAGGCCCCCAGCACGAGGAGCAGGCTGGGTGCCGGCTCCAGCCCTGACCCCCTCATCTTCTCACAGCCATGGGGAGGCTTCCAGCCTTTCCAGGCCCCCAGCACGAGGAGCAGGCTGGGTGCCGGCTCCAGCCCTGACCCCCTCCTCTTCTTCTAGCAGCCACAGGCAGGCGTCTGGCCTTTCCAGGCCCCCCAGCCTGCTACTCGTGCTGGGTGCTGGCTCCAGCCCTGACCCCCTCCTCTTCTTCTAGCAGCCACAGGGAGGCTTCTGGCCTTTCCAGGCCCCCCAGCCTGCTACTCGTGCTGGGTGCTGGCTCCAGCCCTGACCCCCTCCTCTTCTTCTAGCAGCCACAGGGAGGCTTCTGGCCTTTCCAGGCCCCCCAGCCTGCTACTCGTGCTGGGTGCTGGCTCCAGCCCTGACCCCCTCGTCTTCTTCTAGCAGCCACAGGGAGGCTTCTGGCCTTTCCAGGCCCCCCAGCCTGCTACTCGTGCTGGGTGCTGGCTCCAGCCCTGACCCCCTCCTCTTCTTCTAGCAGCCACAGGGAGGCTTCTGGCCTTTCCAGGCCCCCCAGCCTGCTACTCGTGCTGGGTGCTGGCTCCAGCCCTGACCCCCTCGTCTTCTTCTAGCAGCCACAGGCAGGCGTCTGGCCTTTCCAGGCCCCCCAGCCTGCTACTCGTACTGGGGGCTGGCTCCAGGCCTGACCCCCTGGCCTTCTCACAGCCGTGGGGAGGCTTCCGGCCTTTTCCAGGCCCCCAGCATGAGGAGCAGGCTGGGTGCTGGCTCCAGGCCTGACCCCCTCGTCTTCTCGCAGCCACGGGGAGGTTTCCAGCCTTTCCAGGACCCCCAGCCTGCTACTCCTGCTGGGGGCTGGCTCCAGGCCTGACCCCCTGGCCTTCTCACAGCCGTGGGGAGGCTTCCGGCCTTTTCCAGGCATACAGCAACCTCTTTTACTTTTCTTTATTTCTCACAATTACTTTCTTTTATTTTTGTTTAAAAATTCTCAACCTTTGTATATATTCCACATACTATACTGTGCATACACAGTCCAACCTCCGATTCAGGACGAACGATGCGGTTTTCGTCCCGGCCGTGGCACGCCGGACCAGCTCTATACCCTTCACAGGGCTGGCTCCCAGCCTAACCCTTTTCCTTTCCTCCTGCCTCCACTCTCATTAGCCAGCCAGCCTGCCTGCCTGCCTGCCTTCACCAACCCCAAGGGCTGGCTCCCAGCCTAACTCTTTTCCTTTCCTCCTGCCTCCACTCACATCCGCCAGCCAGCCAGCCTGCCTGCCTGCCTGCCTGCCTGCCTGCCTGCCTGCCTGCCTTCACCAACCCCAAGGGCTGGCTCCCAGCCTAACTCTTTTCCTTTCCTCCTGCCTCCACTCACATCCGCCAGCCAGCCAGCCTGCCTGCCTGCCTGCCTGCCTGCCTTCACCAACCCCAAGGGCTGGCTCCCAGCCTAACTCTTTTCCTTTCCTCCTGCCTCCACTCTCATCCGCCAGCCAGCCAGCTAGCCTGCCTGCCTGCCTTCACCAACCCCAAGGGCTGGCTCCCAGCCTAACTCTTTTCCTTTCCTCCTGCCTCCACTCTCATCCGCCAGCCAGCCAGCCAGCCTGCCTGCCTGCCTGCCTGCCTGCCTGCCTGCCTGCCTGCCTGCCTGCCTGCCTGCCTGCCTGCCTTCACCAACCCCAAGGGCTGGCTCCCAGCCTAACTCTTTTCCTTTCCTCCTGCCTCCACTCTCATCCGCCAGCCAGCCAGCTAGCCTGCCTGCCTGCCTGCCTGCCTGCCTTCACCAACCTCAAGGGCTGGCTCCCAGCCTAACCCTTTTCCTTTCCTCCTGCCTCCACTCTCATTAGCCAGCCAGCCTGCCTGCCTGCCTGCCTTCACCAACCCCAAGGGCTGGCTCCCAGCCTAACTCTTTTCCTTTCCTCCTGCCTCCACTCTCATCCGCCAGCCAGCCAGCTAGCCTGCCTGCCTGCCTTCACCAACCTCAAGGGCTGGCTCCCAGCCTAACCCTTTTCCTTTCCTCCTGCCTCCACTCTCATCCGCCAGCCAGCCAGCCTGCCAGCCTGCCTGCCTGCCTGCCTTCACCAACCTCAAGGGCTGGCTCCCAGCCTAACCCTTTTCCTTTCCTCCTGCCTCCACTCTCATCCGCCAGCCAGCCAGCCTGCCTGCCTGCCTGCCTGGCTGCCTGCCTGCCTGCCTGCCTTCACCAACCCCAAGGGCTGGCTCCCAGCCTAACCCTTTTCCTTTCCTCCTGCCTCCACTCTCATTAGCCAGCCAGCCAGCCAGCCTGCCTGCCTGCCTGCCTGCCTGCCTGCCTTCACCAACCCCAAGGGC
>NC_135096.1:2023641-2026141 GCF_051107435.1 Chaetodon auriga | reverse complement strand
CTAGCCTGCTACTCGTACTGGGCGCTGGCTCCAGCCCTGACCCCCTCGTCGTCTTATAGCAGCCACAGGGAGGCGTCTGGCCTTTCCAGGCCCCCCAGCCTGCTACTCGTGCTGGGCGCTGGCTCCAGCCCTGACCCCCTCCTCTTCTTCTAGCAGCCAGAGGGAGGCGTCTGGCCTTTCCAGGCCCCCCAGCCTGCTACTCGTGCTGGGGGCTGGCTCCAGGCCTGACCCCCTCATCTTCTCACAGCCACGGGGAGGCTTCCAGCCTTTCCAGGCCCCCAGCACGAGGAGCAGGCTGGGTGCCGGCTCCAGCCCTGACCCCCTCATCTTCTCACAGCCATGGGGAGGCTTCCAGCCTTTCCAGGCCCCCAGCACGAGGAGCAGGCTGGGTGCCGGCTCCAGCCCTGACCCCCTCATCTTCTCACAGCCATGGGGAGGCTTCCAGCCTTTCCAGGCCCCCAGCACGAGGAGCAGGCTGGGTGCCGGCTCCAGCCCTGACCCCCTCATCTTCTCACAGCCATGGGGAGGCTTCCAGCCTTTCCAGGCCCCCAGCACGAGGAGCAGGCTGGGTGCCGGCTCCAGCCCTGACCCCCTCATCTTCTCACAGCCATGGGGAGGCTTCCAGCCTTTCCAGGCCCCCAGCACGAGGAGCAGGCTGGGTGCCGGCTCCAGCCCTGACCCCCTCATCTTCTCACAGCCATGGGGAGGCTTCCAGCCTTTCCAGGCCCCCAGCACGAGGAGCAGGCTGGGTGCCGGCTCCAGCCCTGACCCCCTCCTCTTCTTCTAGCAGCCACAGGCAGGCGTCTGGCCTTTCCAGGCCCCCCAGCCTGCTACTCGTGCTGGGTGCTGGCTCCAGCCCTGACCCCCTCCTCTTCTTCTAGCAGCCACAGGGAGGCTTCTGGCCTTTCCAGGCCCCCCAGCCTGCTACTCGTGCTGGGTGCTGGCTCCAGCCCTGACCCCCTCCTCTTCTTCTAGCAGCCACAGGGAGGCTTCTGGCCTTTCCAGGCCCCCCAGCCTGCTACTCGTGCTGGGTGCTGGCTCCAGCCCTGACCCCCTCGTCTTCTTCTAGCAGCCACAGGGAGGCTTCTGGCCTTTCCAGGCCCCCCAGCCTGCTACTCGTGCTGGGTGCTGGCTCCAGCCCTGACCCCCTCCTCTTCTTCTAGCAGCCACAGGGAGGCTTCTGGCCTTTCCAGGCCCCCCAGCCTGCTACTCGTGCTGGGTGCTGGCTCCAGCCCTGACCCCCTCGTCTTCTTCTAGCAGCCACAGGCAGGCGTCTGGCCTTTCCAGGCCCCCCAGCCTGCTACTCGTACTGGGGGCTGGCTCCAGGCCTGACCCCCTGGCCTTCTCACAGCCGTGGGGAGGCTTCCGGCCTTTTCCAGGCCCCCAGCATGAGGAGCAGGCTGGGTGCTGGCTCCAGGCCTGACCCCCTCGTCTTCTCGCAGCCACGGGGAGGTTTCCAGCCTTTCCAGGACCCCCAGCCTGCTACTCCTGCTGGGGGCTGGCTCCAGGCCTGACCCCCTGGCCTTCTCACAGCCGTGGGGAGGCTTCCGGCCTTTTCCAGGCATACAGCAACCTCTTTTACTTTTCTTTATTTCTCACAATTACTTTCTTTTATTTTTGTTTAAAAATTCTCAACCTTTGTATATATTCCACATACTATACTGTGCATACACAGTCCAACCTCCGATTCAGGACGAACGATGCGGTTTTCGTCCCGGCCGTGGCACGCCGGACCAGCTCTATACCCTTCACAGGGCTGGCTCCCAGCCTAACCCTTTTCCTTTCCTCCTGCCTCCACTCTCATTAGCCAGCCAGCCTGCCTGCCTGCCTGCCTTCACCAACCCCAAGGGCTGGCTCCCAGCCTAACTCTTTTCCTTTCCTCCTGCCTCCACTCACATCCGCCAGCCAGCCAGCCTGCCTGCCTGCCTGCCTGCCTGCCTGCCTGCCTGCCTGCCTTCACCAACCCCAAGGGCTGGCTCCCAGCCTAACTCTTTTCCTTTCCTCCTGCCTCCACTCACATCCGCCAGCCAGCCAGCCTGCCTGCCTGCCTGCCTGCCTGCCTTCACCAACCCCAAGGGCTGGCTCCCAGCCTAACTCTTTTCCTTTCCTCCTGCCTCCACTCTCATCCGCCAGCCAGCCAGCTAGCCTGCCTGCCTGCCTTCACCAACCCCAAGGGCTGGCTCCCAGCCTAACTCTTTTCCTTTCCTCCTGCCTCCACTCTCATCCGCCAGCCAGCCAGCCAGCCTGCCTGCCTGCCTGCCTGCCTGCCTGCCTGCCTGCCTGCCTGCCTGCCTGCCTGCCTGCCTGCCTTCACCAACCCCAAGGGCTGGCTCCCAGCCTAACTCTTTTCCTTTCCTCCTGCCTCCACTCTCATCCGCCAGCCAGCCAGCTAGCCTGCCTGCCTGCCTGCCTGCCTGCCTTCACCAACCTCAAGGGCTGGCTCCCAGCCTAACCCTTTTCCTTTCCTCCTGCCTCCACTCTCATTAGCCAGCCAGCCTGC
>NC_135096.1:2011141-2013641 GCF_051107435.1 Chaetodon auriga | reverse complement strand
CATCCCCGTGCCCCTGGTACTCTGCTCTCATCCCCGTGCCCCTGGTACTCTGCTCTCATCCCCGTGCCCCTGGTACTCTGCTCTCATCCCCGTGCCCTTGGTACTCTGCTCTCATCCCCGTGCCCCTGGTACTCTGCTCTCATCCCCGTGCCCCTGGTACTCTGCTCTCATCCCCGTGCCCTTGGTACTCTGCTCTCATCCCCGTGCCCCTGGTACTCTGCTCTCATCCCCGTGCCCCTGGTACTCCTCTCTCTCTCTCTCTCTCTCTCTCTCTCTCTCTCTCTCTCTCTCTCTCTCTTTCTCTCCCTCTCTCTCATAGACATAGCTCACCTGCCTGACCCCCTCGTCTTTTCACAGCCACAGGGAGGCTTCCATCCTTACCAGGCCTGACCCCCCTCATCTGCTCACAGCCGTGGGGAGGCTTCCAGCCTTTTCCAGGCCCCCAGCATGAGGAGCAGGGCTGGGTGCTGGCTCCAAGCCTGAACCCCTCGTCGTCTTCTAGCAGCCACAGGGAGGCGTCTGGCCTTTCCAGGCCCCCCAGCCTGCTACTCGTGCTGGGGGCTGGCTCCAGGCCTGACCCCCTCACCTTCTCACAGCCACGGGGAGGCTTCCAGCCTTTCCAGGCCCCCAGCACGAGGAGCAGGCTGGGTGCCGGCTCCAGCCCTGACCCCCTCCTCTTCTTCTAGCAGCCACAGGGAGGCGTCTGGCCTTTCCAGGCCCCCCAGCCTGCTACTCGTGCTGGGTGCTGGCTCCAGCCCTGACCCCCTCCTCTTCTTCTAGCAGCCACAGGCAGGCGTCTGGCCTTTCCAGGCCCCCCTAGCCTGCTACTCGTACTGGGCGCTGGCTCCAGCCCTGACCCCCTCGTCGTCTTATAGCAGCCACAGGGAGGCGTCTGGCCTTTCCAGGCCCCCCAGCCTGCTACTCGTGCTGGGCGCTGGCTCCAGCCCTGACCCCCTCCTCTTCTTCTAGCAGCCAGAGGGAGGCGTCTGGCCTTTCCAGGCCCCCCAGCCTGCTACTCGTGCTGGGGGCTGGCTCCAGGCCTGACCCCCTCATCTTCTCACAGCCACGGGGAGGCTTCCAGCCTTTCCAGGCCCCCAGCACGAGGAGCAGGCTGGGTGCCGGCTCCAGCCCTGACCCCCTCATCTTCTCACAGCCATGGGGAGGCTTCCAGCCTTTCCAGGCCCCCAGCACGAGGAGCAGGCTGGGTGCCGGCTCCAGCCCTGACCCCCTCATCTTCTCACAGCCATGGGGAGGCTTCCAGCCTTTCCAGGCCCCCAGCACGAGGAGCAGGCTGGGTGCCGGCTCCAGCCCTGACCCCCTCATCTTCTCACAGCCATGGGGAGGCTTCCAGCCTTTCCAGGCCCCCAGCACGAGGAGCAGGCTGGGTGCCGGCTCCAGCCCTGACCCCCTCATCTTCTCACAGCCATGGGGAGGCTTCCAGCCTTTCCAGGCCCCCAGCACGAGGAGCAGGCTGGGTGCCGGCTCCAGCCCTGACCCCCTCATCTTCTCACAGCCATGGGGAGGCTTCCAGCCTTTCCAGGCCCCCAGCACGAGGAGCAGGCTGGGTGCCGGCTCCAGCCCTGACCCCCTCCTCTTCTTCTAGCAGCCACAGGCAGGCGTCTGGCCTTTCCAGGCCCCCCAGCCTGCTACTCGTGCTGGGTGCTGGCTCCAGCCCTGACCCCCTCCTCTTCTTCTAGCAGCCACAGGGAGGCTTCTGGCCTTTCCAGGCCCCCCAGCCTGCTACTCGTGCTGGGTGCTGGCTCCAGCCCTGACCCCCTCCTCTTCTTCTAGCAGCCACAGGGAGGCTTCTGGCCTTTCCAGGCCCCCCAGCCTGCTACTCGTGCTGGGTGCTGGCTCCAGCCCTGACCCCCTCGTCTTCTTCTAGCAGCCACAGGGAGGCTTCTGGCCTTTCCAGGCCCCCCAGCCTGCTACTCGTGCTGGGTGCTGGCTCCAGCCCTGACCCCCTCCTCTTCTTCTAGCAGCCACAGGGAGGCTTCTGGCCTTTCCAGGCCCCCCAGCCTGCTACTCGTGCTGGGTGCTGGCTCCAGCCCTGACCCCCTCGTCTTCTTCTAGCAGCCACAGGCAGGCGTCTGGCCTTTCCAGGCCCCCCAGCCTGCTACTCGTACTGGGGGCTGGCTCCAGGCCTGACCCCCTGGCCTTCTCACAGCCGTGGGGAGGCTTCCGGCCTTTTCCAGGCCCCCAGCATGAGGAGCAGGCTGGGTGCTGGCTCCAGGCCTGACCCCCTCGTCTTCTCGCAGCCACGGGGAGGTTTCCAGCCTTTCCAGGACCCCCAGCCTGCTACTCCTGCTGGGGGCTGGCTCCAGGCCTGACCCCCTGGCCTTCTCACA
The DNA here is from genome assembly GCF_051107435.1 of Chaetodon auriga. NCBI lineage: Eukaryota > Metazoa > Chordata > Actinopteri > Chaetodontiformes > Chaetodontidae > Chaetodon > Chaetodon auriga. Next base: position 2,011,293 of record NC_135096.1, on the reverse strand, counting down.
GCCGTGGGGAGGCTTCCGGCCTTTTCCAGGCATACAGCAACCTCTTTTACTTTTCTTTATTTCTCACAATTACTTTCTTTTATTTTTGTTTAAAAATTCTCAACCTTTGTATATATTCCACATACTATACTGTGCATACACAGTCCAACCTC
>NC_135096.1:1998641-2001141 GCF_051107435.1 Chaetodon auriga | reverse complement strand
CCGGGCCTGAGGGGCGGGCATCGACGGCCGGGCGCCTCGGGCCTCTCCTCTGGAGGCCCCTGTTTCCGAAAAGCTGGTTTCTGAAATCGTGCGCAGACTCGCTTGGGAAGGCGGGTAAAAGCGCGCGCCGTTCGGAGAGAAGGGGGTGCCCAAAGCAGTTGGATTTCAACCGCTTTGGGGCCCTCACCCCAAAGCGCGGAGAACCGGGGCCCGGAGGCCGGCAGACCCCTCCTGTCCGCCCCACGCACCGAGCCTGAGGGGCGGGCATCGACGGCCGGGCGCCTCGGGCCTCTCCTCTGGAGGCCCCTGTTTCCGAAAAGCTGGTTTCTGAAATCGTGCGCAGACTCGCTTGGGAAGGCGGGTAAAAGCGCGCGCCTTTCGGAGAGAAGGGGGTACCCAAAGCGGTTGGATTTCAACCGCTTTGGGGCCTTCTCTCCGAAAACGACTTTTGTCGTTTTTCCTTCCCCGCTCCTTCTGTACTTTATCTTTTTTGACGTTTTGTCATCGGGGACGTGGCGAAAAATGTAGAAAATGAAAGAAATGTAGAAAATACGCAAGACGCGCTTGGCTTTGGCCTGCGCTTTTCGCCTTCTCTCTGAAAATGACAAAGCGGTTGGATTTCAACCGCTTTGGCCTGCTTTTCGCCTTCTCTCCGAGATTGACTTTGTCATATTTTTCTCCCCCCACTTCTTCTTCTTGTCGTTTTGGTTTTATGCCCCTGGTACTCTGCTCTCATCCCCGTGCCCTTGGTACTCTGCTCTCATCCCCGTGCCCCTGGTACTCTGCTCTCATCCCCGTGCCCTTGGTACTCTGCTCTCATCCCCGTGCCCCTGGTACTCTGCTCTCATCCCCGTGCCCCTGGTACTCTGCTCTCATCCCCGTGCCCTTGGTACTCTGCTCTCATCCCCGTGCCCCTGGTACTCTGCTCTCATCCCCGTGCCCCTGGTACTCTGCTCTCATCCCCGTGCCCTTGGTACTCTGCTCTCATCCCCGTGCCCCTGGTACTCTGCTCTCATCCCCGTGCCCCTGGTACTCTGCTCTCATCCCCGTGCCCCTGGTACTCTGCTCTCATCCCCGTGCCCTTGGTACTCTGCTCTCATCCCCGTGCCCTTGGTACTCTGCTCTCATCCCCGTGCCCCTGGTACTCTGCTCTCATCCCCGTGCCCCTGGTACTCCTCTCTCTCTCTCTCTCTCTCTCTCTCTCTCTCTCTCTCTCTCTCTCTCTTTCTCTCCCTCTCTCTCATAGACATAGCTCACCTGCCTGACCCCCTCGTCTTTTTCACAGCCACAGGGAGGCTTCCATCCTTACCAGGCCTGACCCCCCTCATCTGCTCACAGCCGTGGGGAGGCTTCCAGCCTTTTCCAGGCCCCCAGCATGAGGAGCAGGGCTGGGTGCTGGCTCCAAGCCTGAACCCCTCGTCGTCTTCTAGCAGCCACAGGGAGGCGTCTGGCCTTTCCAGGCCCCCCAGCCTGCTACTCGTGCTGGGGGCTGGCTCCAGGCCTGACCCCCTCATCTTCTCACAGCCACGGGGAGGCTTCCAGCCTTTCCAGGCCCCCAGCACGAGGAGCAGGCTGGGTGCCGGCTCCAGCCCTGACCCTCTCCTCTTCTTCTAGCAGCCACAGGGAGGCGTCTGGCCTTTCCAGGCCCCCCAGCCTGCTACTCGTGCTGGGGGCTGGCTCCAGGCCTGACCCCCTCACCTTCTCACAGCCACGGGGAGGCTTCCAGCCTTTCCAGGCCCCCAGCACGAGGAGCAGGCTGGGTGCCGGCTCCAGCCCTGACCCCCTCCTCTTCTTCTAGCAGCCACAGGGAGGCGTCTGGCCTTTCCAGGCCCCCCTAGCCTGCTACTCGTGCTGGGTGCTGGCTCCAGCCCTGACCCCCTCCTCTTCTTCTAGCAGCCACAGGCAGGCGTCTGGCCTTTCCAGGCCCCCCTAGCCTGCTACTCGTACTGGGTGCTGGCTCCAGCCCTGACCCCCTCGTCGTCTTATAGCAGCCACAGGGAGGCGTCTGGCCTTTCCAGGCCCCCCAGCCTGCTACTCGTGCTGGGCGCTGGCTCCAGCCCTGACCCCCTCCTCTTCTTCTAGCAGCCACAGGCAGGCGTCTGGCCTTTCCAGGCCCCCCAGCCTGCTACTCGTGCTGGGGGCTGGCTCCAGGCCTGACCCCCTCATCTTCTCACAGCCACGGGGAGGCTTCCAGCCTTTCCAGGCCCCCAGCACGAGGAGCAGGCTGGGTGCCGGCTCCAGCCCTGACCCCCTCCTCTTCTTCTAGCAGCCACAGGCAGGCGTCTGGCCTTTCCAGGCCCCCCAGCCTGCTACTCGTGCTGGGTGCTGGCTCCAGCCCTGACCCCCTCGTCTTCTTCTAGCAGCCACAGGGAGGCTTCTGGCCTTTCCAGGCCCCCCAGCCTGCTACTCGTGCTGGGTGCTGGCTCCAGCCCTGACCCCCTCCTCTTCTTCTAGCAGCCACAGGGAGGCTTCTGGCCTTTCCAGGCCCCCCAGCCTGCTA
>NC_135096.1:1983641-1986141 GCF_051107435.1 Chaetodon auriga | reverse complement strand
AGCCTGCTACTCGTGCTGGGCGCTGGCTCCAGCCCTGACCCCCTCCTCTTCTTCTAGCAGCCACAGGCAGGCGTCTGGCCTTTCCAGGCCCCCCAGCCTGCTACTCGTGCTGGGGGCTGGCTCCAGGCCTGACCCCCTCATCTTCTCACAGCCACGGGGAGGCTTCCAGCCTTTCCAGGCCCCCAGCACGAGGAGCAGGCTGGGTGCCGGCTCCAGCCCTGACCCCCTCCTCTTCTTCTAGCAGCCACAGGCAGGCGTCTGGCCTTTCCAGGCCCCCCAGCCTGCTACTCGTGCTGGGTGCTGGCTCCAGCCCTGACCCCCTCGTCTTCTTCTAGCAGCCACAGGGAGGCTTCTGGCCTTTCCAGGCCCCCCAGCCTGCTACTCGTGCTGGGTGCTGGCTCCAGCCCTGACCCCCTCCTCTTCTTCTAGCAGCCACAGGGAGGCTTCTGGCCTTTCCAGGCCCCCCAGCCTGCTACTCGTGCTGGGTGCTGGCTCCAGCCCTGACCCCCTCGTCTTCTTCTAGCAGCCACAGGCAGGCGTCTGGCCTTTCCAGGCCCCCCAGCCTGCTACTCGTACTGGGGGCTGGCTCCAGGCCTGACCCCCTGGCCTTCTCACAGCCGTGGGGAGGCTTCCGGCCTTTTCCAGGCCCCCAGCATGAGGAGCAGGCTGGGTGCTGGCTCCAGGCCTGACCCCCTCGTCTTCTCGCAGCCACGGGGAGGTTTCCAGCCTTTCCAGGACCCCCAGCCTGCTACTCCTGCTGGGGGCTGGCTCCAGGCCTGACCCCCTGGCCTTCTCACAGCCGTGGGGAGGCTTCCGGCCTTTTCCAGGCATACAGCAACCTCTTTTACTTTTCTTTATTTCTCACAATTACTTTCTTTTATTTTTGTTTAAAAATTCTCAACCTTTGTATATATTCCACATACTATACTGTGCATACACAGTCCAACCTCCGATTCAGGACGAACGATGCGGTTTTCGTCCCGGCCGTGGCACGCCGGACCAGCTCTATACCCTTCACAGGGCTGGCTCCCAGCCTAACCCTTTTCCTTTCCTCCTGCCTCCACTCTCATTAGCCAGCCAGCCTGCCTGCCTGCCTGCCTTCACCAACCCCAAGGGCTGGCTCCCAGCCTAACTCTTTTCCTTTCCTCCTGCCTCCACTCACATCCGCCAGCCAGCCAGCCTGCCTGCCTGCCTGCCTGCCTGCCTGCCTGCCTGCCTGCCTTCACCAACCCCAAGGGCTGGCTCCCAGCCTAACTCTTTTCCTTTCCTCCTGCCTCCACTCACATCCGCCAGCCAGCCAGCCTGCCTGCCTGCCTGCCTGCCTGCCTTCACCAACCCCAAGGGCTGGCTCCCAGCCTAACTCTTTTCCTTTCCTCCTGCCTCCACTCTCATCCGCCAGCCAGCCAGCTAGCCTGCCTGCCTGCCTTCACCAACCCCAAGGGCTGGCTCCCAGCCTAACTCTTTTCCTTTCCTCCTGCCTCCACTCTCATCCGCCAGCCAGCCAGCCAGCCTGCCTGCCTGCCTGCCTGCCTGCCTGCCTGCCTGCCTGCCTGCCTGCCTGCCTGCCTGCCTGCCTTCACCAACCCCAAGGGCTGGCTCCCAGCCTAACTCTTTTCCTTTCCTCCTGCCTCCACTCTCATCCGCCAGCCAGCCAGCTAGCCTGCCTGCCTGCCTGCCTGCCTGCCTTCACCAACCTCAAGGGCTGGCTCCCAGCCTAACCCTTTTCCTTTCCTCCTGCCTCCACTCTCATTAGCCAGCCAGCCTGCCTGCCTGCCTGCCTTCACCAACCCCAAGGGCTGGCTCCCAGCCTAACTCTTTTCCTTTCCTCCTGCCTCCACTCTCATCCGCCAGCCAGCCAGCTAGCCTGCCTGCCTGCCTTCACCAACCTCAAGGGCTGGCTCCCAGCCTAACCCTTTTCCTTTCCTCCTGCCTCCACTCTCATCCGCCAGCCAGCCAGCCTGCCAGCCTGCCTGCCTGCCTGCCTTCACCAACCTCAAGGGCTGGCTCCCAGCCTAACCCTTTTCCTTTCCTCCTGCCTCCACTCTCATCCGCCAGCCAGCCAGCCTGCCTGCCTGCCTGCCTGGCTGCCTGCCTGCCTGCCTGCCTTCACCAACCCCAAGGGCTGGCTCCCAGCCTAACCCTTTTCCTTTCCTCCTGCCTCCACTCTCATTAGCCAGCCAGCCAGCCAGCCTGCCTGCCTGCCTGCCTGCCTGCCTGCCTTCACCAACCCCAAGGGCTGGCTCCCAGCCTAACCCTTTTCCTTTCCTCCTGCCTCCACTCTCATCCGCCAGCCAGCCAGCCTGCCTGCCTGCCTGCCTGCCTGCCTGCCTGCCTGCCTGCCTGCCTGCCTGCCATCACCAACCCCAAGGGCTGGCTCCCAGCCTAACCCTTTTCCTTTCCTCCTGCCTCCACTCTCATTAGCCAGCCAGCCAGCCAGCCAGCCTGCCTGCCTGCCTGCCTTCACCAACCCCAAGGGCTGGCTCCCAGCCTAACCCTTTTC
>NC_135096.1:1971141-1973641 GCF_051107435.1 Chaetodon auriga | reverse complement strand
CGTGCTGGGTGCTGGCTCCAGCCCTGACCCCCTCCTCTTCTTCTAGCAGCCACAGGCAGGCGTCTGGCCTTTCCAGGCCCCCCTAGCCTGCTACTCGTACTGGGCGCTGGCTCCAGCCCTGACCCCCTCGTCGTCTTATAGCAGCCACAGGGAGGCGTCTGGCCTTTCCAGGCCCCCCAGCCTGCTACTCGTGCTGGGCGCTGGCTCCAGCCCTGACCCCCTCCTCTTCTTCTAGCAGCCAGAGGGAGGCGTCTGGCCTTTCCAGGCCCCCCAGCCTGCTACTCGTGCTGGGGGCTGGCTCCAGGCCTGACCCCCTCATCTTCTCACAGCCACGGGGAGGCTTCCAGCCTTTCCAGGCCCCCAGCACGAGGAGCAGGCTGGGTGCCGGCTCCAGCCCTGACCCCCTCATCTTCTCACAGCCATGGGGAGGCTTCCAGCCTTTCCAGGCCCCCAGCACGAGGAGCAGGCTGGGTGCCGGCTCCAGCCCTGACCCCCTCATCTTCTCACAGCCATGGGGAGGCTTCCAGCCTTTCCAGGCCCCCAGCACGAGGAGCAGGCTGGGTGCCGGCTCCAGCCCTGACCCCCTCATCTTCTCACAGCCATGGGGAGGCTTCCAGCCTTTCCAGGCCCCCAGCACGAGGAGCAGGCTGGGTGCCGGCTCCAGCCCTGACCCCCTCATCTTCTCACAGCCATGGGGAGGCTTCCAGCCTTTCCAGGCCCCCAGCACGAGGAGCAGGCTGGGTGCCGGCTCCAGCCCTGACCCCCTCATCTTCTCACAGCCATGGGGAGGCTTCCAGCCTTTCCAGGCCCCCAGCACGAGGAGCAGGCTGGGTGCCGGCTCCAGCCCTGACCCCCTCCTCTTCTTCTAGCAGCCACAGGCAGGCGTCTGGCCTTTCCAGGCCCCCCAGCCTGCTACTCGTGCTGGGTGCTGGCTCCAGCCCTGACCCCCTCCTCTTCTTCTAGCAGCCACAGGGAGGCTTCTGGCCTTTCCAGGCCCCCCAGCCTGCTACTCGTGCTGGGTGCTGGCTCCAGCCCTGACCCCCTCCTCTTCTTCTAGCAGCCACAGGGAGGCTTCTGGCCTTTCCAGGCCCCCCAGCCTGCTACTCGTGCTGGGTGCTGGCTCCAGCCCTGACCCCCTCGTCTTCTTCTAGCAGCCACAGGGAGGCTTCTGGCCTTTCCAGGCCCCCCAGCCTGCTACTCGTGCTGGGTGCTGGCTCCAGCCCTGACCCCCTCCTCTTCTTCTAGCAGCCACAGGGAGGCTTCTGGCCTTTCCAGGCCCCCCAGCCTGCTACTCGTGCTGGGTGCTGGCTCCAGCCCTGACCCCCTCGTCTTCTTCTAGCAGCCACAGGCAGGCGTCTGGCCTTTCCAGGCCCCCCAGCCTGCTACTCGTACTGGGGGCTGGCTCCAGGCCTGACCCCCTGGCCTTCTCACAGCCGTGGGGAGGCTTCCGGCCTTTTCCAGGCCCCCAGCATGAGGAGCAGGCTGGGTGCTGGCTCCAGGCCTGACCCCCTCGTCTTCTCGCAGCCACGGGGAGGTTTCCAGCCTTTCCAGGACCCCCAGCCTGCTACTCCTGCTGGGGGCTGGCTCCAGGCCTGACCCCCTGGCCTTCTCACAGCCGTGGGGAGGCTTCCGGCCTTTTCCAGGCATACAGCAACCTCTTTTACTTTTCTTTATTTCTCACAATTACTTTCTTTTATTTTTGTTTAAAAATTCTCAACCTTTGTATATATTCCACATACTATACTGTGCATACACAGTCCAACCTCCGATTCAGGACGAACGATGCGGTTTTCGTCCCGGCCGTGGCACGCCGGACCAGCTCTATACCCTTCACAGGGCTGGCTCCCAGCCTAACCCTTTTCCTTTCCTCCTGCCTCCACTCTCATTAGCCAGCCAGCCTGCCTGCCTGCCTGCCTTCACCAACCCCAAGGGCTGGCTCCCAGCCTAACTCTTTTCCTTTCCTCCTGCCTCCACTCACATCCGCCAGCCAGCCAGCCTGCCTGCCTGCCTGCCTGCCTGCCTGCCTGCCTGCCTGCCTTCACCAACCCCAAGGGCTGGCTCCCAGCCTAACTCTTTTCCTTTCCTCCTGCCTCCACTCACATCCGCCAGCCAGCCAGCCTGCCTGCCTGCCTGCCTGCCTGCCTTCACCAACCCCAAGGGCTGGCTCCCAGCCTAACTCTTTTCCTTTCCTCCTGCCTCCACTCTCATCCGCCAGCCAGCAGCTAGCCTGCCTGCCTTCACCAACCCCAAGGGCTGGCTCCCAGCCTAACTCTTTTCCTTCCCTCCTGCCTCCACTCTCATCCGCCCAGCCAGCCAGCCAGCCTGCCTGCTGCCTGCCTGCCTGCCTGCCTGCCTGCCTGCCTGCCTGCCTGCCTGCCTGCCTTCACCAACCCAAGGGCTGGCTCCCAGCCTAACCTTTTCCTTTCCTCCTGCCTCCACTCTCATCCGCCAGCCAGCCAGCCTGCCAGCTGCCTGCCTGCCTGCCTTCACCAACCTCAAG
>NC_135096.1:1956141-1961141 GCF_051107435.1 Chaetodon auriga | reverse complement strand
GCCCTTGGTACTCTGCTCTCATCCCCGTGCCCCTGGTACTCTGCTCTCATCCCCGTGCCCCTGGTACTCTGCTCTCATCCCCGTGCCCTTGGTACTCTGCTCTCATCCCCGTGCCCCTGGTACTCTGCTCTCATCCCCGTGCCCCTGGTACTCCTCTCTCTCTCTCTCTCTCTCTCTCTCTCTCTCTCTCTCTCTCTCTCTCTCTTTCTCTCCCTCTCTCTCATAGACATAGCTCACCTGCCTGACCCCCTCGTCTTTTCACAGCCACAGGGAGGCTTCCATCCTTACCAGGCCTGACCCCCCTCATCTGCTCACAGCCGTGGGGAGGCTTCCAGCCTTTTCCAGGCCCCCAGCATGAGGAGCAGGGCTGGGTGCTGGCTCCAAGCCTGAACCCCTCGTCGTCTTCTAGCAGCCACAGGGAGGCGTCTGGCCTTTCCAGGCCCCCCAGCCTGCTACTCGTGCTGGGGGCTGGCTCCAGGCCTGACCCCCTCACCTTCTCACAGCCACGGGGAGGCTTCCAGCCTTTCCAGGCCCCCAGCACGAGGAGCAGGCTGGGTGCCGGCTCCAGCCCTGACCCCCTCCTCTTCTTCTAGCAGCCACAGGGAGGCGTCTGGCCTTTCCAGGCCCCCCAGCCTGCTACTCGTGCTGGGTGCTGGCTCCAGCCCTGACCCCCTCCTCTTCTTCTAGCAGCCACAGGCAGGCGTCTGGCCTTTCCAGGCCCCCCTAGCCTGCTACTCGTACTGGGCGCTGGCTCCAGCCCTGACCCCCTCGTCGTCTTATAGCAGCCACAGGGAGGCGTCTGGCCTTTCCAGGCCCCCCAGCCTGCTACTCGTGCTGGGCGCTGGCTCCAGCCCTGACCCCCTCCTCTTCTTCTAGCAGCCAGAGGGAGGCGTCTGGCCTTTCCAGGCCCCCCAGCCTGCTACTCGTGCTGGGGGCTGGCTCCAGGCCTGACCCCCTCATCTTCTCACAGCCACGGGGAGGCTTCCAGCCTTTCCAGGCCCCCAGCACGAGGAGCAGGCTGGGTGCCGGCTCCAGCCCTGACCCCCTCATCTTCTCACAGCCATGGGGAGGCTTCCAGCCTTTCCAGGCCCCCAGCACGAGGAGCAGGCTGGGTGCCGGCTCCAGCCCTGACCCCCTCATCTTCTCACAGCCATGGGGAGGCTTCCAGCCTTTCCAGGCCCCCAGCACGAGGAGCAGGCTGGGTGCCGGCTCCAGCCCTGACCCCCTCATCTTCTCACAGCCATGGGGAGGCTTCCAGCCTTTCCAGGCCCCCAGCACGAGGAGCAGGCTGGGTGCCGGCTCCAGCCCTGACCCCCTCATCTTCTCACAGCCATGGGGAGGCTTCCAGCCTTTCCAGGCCCCCAGCACGAGGAGCAGGCTGGGTGCCGGCTCCAGCCCTGACCCCCTCATCTTCTCACAGCCATGGGGAGGCTTCCAGCCTTTCCAGGCCCCCAGCACGAGGAGCAGGCTGGGTGCCGGCTCCAGCCCTGACCCCCTCCTCTTCTTCTAGCAGCCACAGGCAGGCGTCTGGCCTTTCCAGGCCCCCCAGCCTGCTACTCGTGCTGGGTGCTGGCTCCAGCCCTGACCCCCTCCTCTTCTTCTAGCAGCCACAGGGAGGCTTCTGGCCTTTCCAGGCCCCCCAGCCTGCTACTCGTGCTGGGTGCTGGCTCCAGCCCTGACCCCCTCCTCTTCTTCTAGCAGCCACAGGGAGGCTTCTGGCCTTTCCAGGCCCCCCAGCCTGCTACTCGTGCTGGGTGCTGGCTCCAGCCCTGACCCCCTCGTCTTCTTCTAGCAGCCACAGGGAGGCTTCTGGCCTTTCCAGGCCCCCCAGCCTGCTACTCGTGCTGGGTGCTGGCTCCAGCCCTGACCCCCTCCTCTTCTTCTAGCAGCCACAGGGAGGCTTCTGGCCTTTCCAGGCCCCCCAGCCTGCTACTCGTGCTGGGTGCTGGCTCCAGCCCTGACCCCCTCGTCTTCTTCTAGCAGCCACAGGCAGGCGTCTGGCCTTTCCAGGCCCCCCAGCCTGCTACTCGTACTGGGGGCTGGCTCCAGGCCTGACCCCCTGGCCTTCTCACAGCCGTGGGGAGGCTTCCGGCCTTTTCCAGGCCCCCAGCATGAGGAGCAGGCTGGGTGCTGGCTCCAGGCCTGACCCCCTCGTCTTCTCGCAGCCACGGGGAGGTTTCCAGCCTTTCCAGGACCCCCAGCCTGCTACTCCTGCTGGGGGCTGGCTCCAGGCCTGACCCCCTGGCCTTCTCACAGCCGTGGGGAGGCTTCCGGCCTTTTCCAGGCATACAGCAACCTCTTTTACTTTTCTTTATTTCTCACAATTACTTTCTTTTATTTTTGTTTAAAAATTCTCAACCTTTGTATATATTCCACATACTATACTGTGCATACACAGTCCAACCTCCGATTCAGGACGAACGATGCGGTTTTCGTCCCGGCCGTGGCACGCCGGACCAGCTCTATACCCTTCACAGGGCTGGCTCCCAGCCTAACCCTTTTCCTTTCCTCCTGCCTCCACTCTCATTAGCCAGCCAGCCTGCCTGCCTGCCTGCCTTCACCAACCCCAAGGGCTGGCTCCCAGCCTAACTCTTTTCCTTTCCTCCTGCCTCCACTCACATCCGCCAGCCAGCCAGCCTGCCTGCCTGCCTGCCTGCCTGCCTGCCTGCCTGCCTGCCTTCACCAACCCCAAGGGCTGGCTCCCAGCCTAACTCTTTTCCTTTCCTCCTGCCTCCACTCACATCCGCCAGCCAGCCAGCCTGCCTGCCTGCCTGCCTGCCTGCCTTCACCAACCCCAAGGGCTGGCTCCCAGCCTAACTCTTTTCCTTTCCTCCTGCCTCCACTCTCATCCGCCAGCCAGCCAGCTAGCCTGCCTGCCTGCCTTCACCAACCCCAAGGGCTGGCTCCCAGCCTAACTCTTTTCCTTTCCTCCTGCCTCCACTCTCATCCGCCAGCCAGCCAGCCAGCCTGCCTGCCTGCCTGCCTGCCTGCCTGCCTGCCTGCCTGCCTGCCTGCCTGCCTGCCTGCCTGCCTTCACCAACCCCAAGGGCTGGCTCCCAGCCTAACTCTTTTCCTTTCCTCCTGCCTCCACTCTCATCCGCCAGCCAGCCAGCTAGCCTGCCTGCCTGCCTGCCTGCCTGCCTTCACCAACCTCAAGGGCTGGCTCCCAGCCTAACCCTTTTCCTTTCCTCCTGCCTCCACTCTCATTAGCCAGCCAGCCTGCCTGCCTGCCTGCCTTCACCAACCCCAAGGGCTGGCTCCCAGCCTAACTCTTTTCCTTTCCTCCTGCCTCCACTCTCATCCGCCAGCCAGCCAGCTAGCCTGCCTGCCTGCCTTCACCAACCTCAAGGGCTGGCTCCCAGCCTAACCCTTTTCCTTTCCTCCTGCCTCCACTCTCATCCGCCAGCCAGCCAGCCTGCCAGCCTGCCTGCCTGCCTGCCTTCACCAACCTCAAGGGCTGGCTCCCAGCCTAACCCTTTTCCTTTCCTCCTGCCTCCACTCTCATCCGCCAGCCAGCCAGCCTGCCTGCCTGCCTGCCTGGCTGCCTGCCTGCCTGCCTGCCTTCACCAACCCCAAGGGCTGGCTCCCAGCCTAACCCTTTTCCTTTCCTCCTGCCTCCACTCTCATTAGCCAGCCAGCCAGCCAGCCTGCCTGCCTGCCTGCCTGCCTGCCTGCCTTCACCAACCCCAAGGGCTGGCTCCCAGCCTAACCCTTTTCCTTTCCTCCTGCCTCCACTCTCATTAGCCAGCCAGCCAGCCAGCCAGCCTGCCTGCCTGCCTGCCTTCACCAACCCCAAGGGCTGGCTCCCAGCCTAACCCTTTTCCTTTCCTCCTGCCTCCACTCTCATCCGCCAGCCAGCCAGCCAGCCTGCCAGCCTGCCAGCCTGCCAGCCTGCCTGCCTGCCTGCCTGCCTGCCTGCCTGCCTGCCTTCACCAACCCCAAACTTCCATCTCCCACATCCTCCTAGGACCACCCTCCCCACCAGCCGAACCTGTTCACCCACTCTTAAGCACCAACCCCGGAATACACACATACAGCCGCAGGAGCTGGCAGTTCGTGCCCCTGGTAGACCGTTTGAAGCTTCGTGCCCCTGGTAGCCTGCTAGAAGCTTCGTGCCCCTGGTAGCCCGTGTGAAGCTTCGTGCCCCTGGTATTCCATTAGAAGCTTCGTGCCCCTGGTAGCCCGTGTGAAGCTTCGTGCCCCTGGTATTCCCTTAGAAGCTTCGTGCCCCTGGTAGCCCGTGTGAAGCTTCGTGCCCCTGGTATTCCATTAGAAGCTTCGTGCCCCTGGTAGCCCGTGTGAAGCTTCGTGCCCCTGGTATTCCATTAGAAGCTTCGTGCCCCTGGTAGCCTGTTAGAAGCTTCGTGCCCCTGGTAGCCCATTAGAAGCTTCGTGCCCCTGGTAGCCCGTTTGGAACTTTGTCTCCCTGATAGCCAGTCTGAGATTTTGTGCCCCTGGTAACCCGTTTGAAGCTTCGTGCCCCTGGTATTCTGTGTCAAACCATGTGCATCTCTCATGGTAGGTGACTCCAGCAGCCCAGCTCAGCTCAGCTCAGCTCAGCTCAGCTCAGCCAGCCAGCGTGGACTTTATCTCTCCCCCCTCTCTCTCTCTGTGTGTCTGCCTTACTTTTTCCACGCTGCGCTCTTTTGCCGGTGCCCCTGGTAGTCCGCCGGACTCGCGGGGAGGGGGTTGTCGGCGGGGGGCCGACAAAAGCTTGGATCGAGGGCTGACTTTCAATAGATCGCAGCGAGGGAGCTGCTCTGCTACGTACGAAACCCTGACCCAGAATCAGGTCGTCTGCAAGTGATTCAGCACCAGGTTCTCCACAAACATGCGGTGCGAGATAGGAGAGGGGCGACCATCGTCCGGCCGCGCCCCAGCCCTGTCACGTGCGGCTCTGCTCACCGACCGAGGCCGGTTATCCGGGGCCAACCGAAGATCCGCGGCGCTATGGTATCGTCGCGTCTAGGCGGGATTCTGACTTAGAGGCGTTCAGTCAT
>NC_135096.1:1948608-1951108 GCF_051107435.1 Chaetodon auriga | reverse complement strand
AGGCAGGAGGAAAGGAAAAGGGTTAGGCTGGGAGCCAGCCCTTGGGGTTGGTGAAGGCAGGCAGGCAGGCAGGCTGGCTGGAGCCAGCACCCAGCCTGCTCCTCATGCTGGGGGCCTGGAAAAGGCCGGAAGCCTCCCCACGGCTGTGAGAAGGCCAGGGGGTCAGGCCTGGAGCCAGCCCCCAGTACGAGTAGCAGGCTGGGGGGCCTGGAAAGGCCAGACGCCTGCCTGTGGCTGCTAGAAGAAGACGAGGGGGCCATGGCTGGAGCCAGCACCCAGCACGAGTAGCAGGCTGGGGGGCCTGGAAAGGCCAGAAGCCTCCCTGTGGCTGCTAGAAGAAGACGAGGGGGTCAGGGCTGGAGCCAGCACCCAGCACGAGTAGCAGGCTGGGGGGCCTGGAAAGGCCAGAAGCCTCCCTGTGGCTGCTAGAAGAAGAGGAGGGGGTCAGGGCTGGAGCCAGCACCCAGCACGAGTAGCAGGCTGGGGGGCCTGGAAAGGCCGGACGCCTGCCTGTGGCTGCTAGAAGAAGAGGAGGGGGTCAGGGCTGGAGCCAGCACCCAGCACGAGTAGCAGGCTGGGGGGCCTGGAAAGGCCGGACGCCTCCCTGTGGCTGCTAGAAGAAGAGGAGGGGGTCAGGGCTGGAGCCGGCACCCAGCCTGCTCCTCGTGCTGGGGGCCTGGAAAGGCTGGAAGCCTCCCCGTGGCTGTGAGAAGGTGAGGGGGTCAGGCCTGGAGCCAGCCCCCAGCACGAGTAGCAGGCTGGGGGGCCTGGAAAGGCCAGACGCCTGCCTGTGGCTGCTAGAAGAAGAGGAGGGGGTCAGGGCTGGAGCCAGCACCCAGCACGAGTAGCAGGCTGGGGGGCCTGGAAAGGCCAGACGCCTCCCTGAGGCTGCTAGAAGAAGACGAGGGGGCCATGGCTGGAGCCAGCACCCAGCACGAGTAGCAGGCTGGGGGGCCTGGAAAGGCCAGAAGCCTCCCTGTGGCTGCTAGAAGAAGAGGAGGGGGTCAGGGCTGGAGCCAGCACCCAGCACGAGTAGCAGGCTGGGGGGCCTGGAAAGGCCAGACGCCTCCCTGAGGCTGCTAGAAGACGACGAGGGGTTCAGGCTTGGAGCCAGCACCCAGCCCTGCTCCTCATGCTGGGGGCCTGGAAAAGGCTGGAAGCCTCCCCACGGCTGTGAGCAGATGAGGGGGGTCAGGCCTGGTAAGGATGGAAGCCTCCCTGTGGCTGAAAAGACGAGGGGGTCAGGCAGGTGAGCTATGTCTATGAGAGAGAGGGAGAGAGAGAGAGAGAGAGAGAGAGAGAGAGAGGAGTACCAGGGGCACGGGGATGAGAGCAGAGTACCAAGGGCACGGGGATGAGAGCAGAGTACCAGGGGCACGGGGATGAGAGCAGAGTACCAAGGGCACGGGGATGAGAGCAGAGTACCAGGGGCACGGGGATGAGAGCAGAGTACCAAGGGCACGGGGATGAGAGCAGAGTACCAGGGGCACGGGGATGAGAGCAGAGTACCAGGGGCACGGGGATGAGAGCAGAGTACCAAGGGCACGGGGATGAGAGCAGAGTACCAGGGGCACGGGGATGAGAGCAGAGTACCAGGGGCACGGGGATGAGAGCAGAGTACCAGGGGCACGGGGATGAGAGCAGAGTACCAGGGGCACGGGGATGAGAGCAGAGTACCAGGGGCACGGGGATGAGAGCAGAGTACCAAGGGCACGGGGATGAGAGCAGAGTACCAGGGGCACGGGGATGAGAGCAGAGTACCAAGGGCACGGGGATGAGAGCAGAGTACCAGGGGCATAAAACGAAAACGACAAGAAGAAGAAGTGGGGGGAGAAAAATATGACAAAGTCAATCTCGGAGAGAAGGCGAAAAGCAGGCCAAAGCGGTTGAAATCCAACCGCTTTGTCATTTTCAGAGAGAAGGCGAAAAGCGCAGGCCAAAGCCAAGCGCGTCTTGCGTATTTTCTACATTTCTTTCATTTTCTACATTTTTCGCCACGTCCCCGATGACAAAACGTCAAAAAAGATAAAGTACAGAAGGAGCGGGGAAGGAAAAACGACAAAAGTCGTTTTCGGAGAGAAGGCCCCAAAGCGGTTGAAATCCAACCGCTTTGGGTACCCCCTTCTCTCCGAAAGGCGCGCGCTTTTACCCGCCTTCCCAAGCGAGTCTGCGCACGATTTCAGAAACCAGCTTTTCGGAAACAGGGGCCTCCAGAGGAGAGGCCCGAGGCGCCCGGCCGTCGATGCCCGCCCCTCAGGCTCGGTGCGTGGGGCGGACAGGAGGGGTCTGCCGGCCTCCGGGCCCCGGTTCTCCGCGCTTTGGGGTGAGGGCCCCAAAGCGGTTGAAATCCAACTGCTTTGGGCACCCCCTTCTCTCCGAACGGCGCGCGCTTTTACCCGCCTTCCCAAGCGAGTCTGCGCACGATTTCAGAAACCAGCTTTTCGGAAACAGGGGCCTCCAGAGGAGAGGCCCGAGGCGCCCGGCCGTCGATGCCCGCCCC
>NC_135096.1:1886108-1888608 GCF_051107435.1 Chaetodon auriga | reverse complement strand
GAGGAGGGGGTCAGGGCTGGAGCCAGCACCCAGCACGAGTAGCAGGCTGGGGGGCCTGGAAAGGCCAGAAGCCTCCCTGTGGCTGCTAGAAGAAGACGAGGGGGTCAGGGCTGGAGCCAGCACCCAGCACGAGTAGCAGGCTGGGGGGCCTGGAAAGGCCAGAAGACTCCCTGTGGCTGCTAGAAGAAGAGGAGGGGGTCAGGGATGGAGCCAGCACCCAGCACGAGTAGCAGGCTGGGGGGCCTGGAAAGGCCAGACGCCTGCCTGTGGTTGCTAGAAGAAGAGGAGGGGGTCAGGGCTGGAGCCAGCACCCAGCACGAGTAGCAGGCTGGGGGGCCTGGAAAGGCCAGACGCCTGCCTGTGGCTGCTAGAAGAAGAGGAGGGGGTCAGGGCTGGAGCCGGCACCCAGCCTGCTCCTCGTGCTGGGGGCCTGGAAAGGCTGGAAGCCTCCCCGTGGCTGTGAGAAGAGGAGGGGGTCAGGGCTGGAGCCGGCACCCAGCCTGCTCCTCGTGCTGGGGGCCTGGAAAGGCTGGAAGCCTCCCCATGGCTGTGAGAAGATGAGGGGGTCAGGGCTGGAGCCGGCACCCAGCCTGCTCCTCGTGCTGGGGGCCTGGAAAGGCTGGAAGCCTCCCCATGGCTGTGAGAAGATGAGGGGGTCAGGCCTGGAGCCAGCCCCCAGCACGAGTAGCAGGCTGGTGGGCCTGGAAAGGCCAGACGCCTGCCTGTGGCTGCTAGAATAAGAGGAGGGGGTCAGGGCTGGAGCCAGCAACCAGCACGAGTAGCAGGCTGGGGGGCCTGGAAAGGCCAGACGCCTGCCTGTGGCTGCTAGAAGAAGAGGAGGGGGTCAGGGCTGGAGCCAGCACCCAGCACGAGTAGCAGGCTGGGGGGCCTGGAAAGGCCAGACGCCTGCCTGTGGCTGCTAGAAGAAGAGGAGGGGGTCAGGGCTGGAGCCGGCACCCAGCCTGCTCCTCGTGCTGGGGGCCTGGAAAGGCTGGAAGCCTCCCCGTGGCTGTGAGAAGATGAGGGGGTCAGGCCTGGAGCCAGCCCCCAGCACGAGTAGCAGGCTGGGGGGCCTGGAAAGGCCAGACGCCTGCCTGTGGCTGCTAGAAGAAGAGGAGGGGGTCAGGGCTGGAGCCAGCGCCCAGCACGAGTAGCAGGCTGGGGGGCCTGGAAAGGCCAGACGCCTCCCTGTGGCTGCTATAAGACGACGAGGGGGCGAGGGGGTCAGGGCTGGAGCCAGCACCCAGTACGAGTAGCAGGCTAGGGGGGCCTGGAAAGGCCAGACGCCTGCCTGTGGCTGCTAGAAGAAGAGGAGGGGGTCAGGGCTGGAGCCAGCACCCAGCACGAGTAGCAGGCTGGGGGGCCTGGAACGGCCAGACGCCTCCCTGTGGCTGCTAGAAGAAGAGGAGGGGGTCAGGGCTGAAGCCGGCACCCAGCCTGCTCCTCGTGCTGGGGGCCTGGAAAGGCTGGAAGCCTCCCCGTGGCTGTGAGAAGGTGAGGGGGTCAGGCCTGGAGCCAGCCACTAGCACGAGTAGCAGGCTGGGGGGCCTGGAAAGGCCAGACGCCTCCCTGTGGCTGCTAGAAGAAGAGGAGAGGGTCAGGGCTGGAGCCGGCACCCAGCCTGCTCCTCGTGCTGGGGGCCTGGAAAGGCTGGAAGCCTCCCCGTGGCTGTGAGAAGATGAGGGGGTCAGGCCTGGAGCCAGCCCCCAGCACGAGTAGCAGGCTGGGGGGCCTGGAAAGGCCAGACGCCTCCCTGTGGCTGCTAGAAGACGACGAGGGGTTCAGGCTTGGAGCCAGCACCCAGCCCTGCTCCTCATGCTGGGGGCCTGGAAAAGGCTGGAAGCCTCCCCACGGCTGTGAGCAGATGAGGGGGGGTCAGGCCTGGTAAGGATGGAAGCCTCCCTGTGGCTGTGAAAAGACGAGGGGGTCAGGCAGGTGAGCTATGTCTATGAGAGAGAGGGAGAGAAAGAGAGAGAGAGAGAGAGAGAGAGAGAGAGAGAGAGAGAGAGAGAGGAGTACCAGGGGCACGGGGATGAGAGCAGAGTACCAGGGGCACGGGGATGAGAGCAGAGTACCAGGGGCACGGGGATGAGAGCAGAGTACCAAGGGCACGGGGATGAGAGCAGAGTACCAGGGGCACGGGGATGAGAGCAGAGTACCAGGGGCACGGGGATGAGAGCAGAGTACCAGGGGCACGGGGATGAGAGCAGAGTACCAGGGGCACGGGGATGAGAGCAGAGTACCAAGGGCACGGGGATGAGAGCAGAGTACCAGGGGCACGGGGATGAGAGCAGAGTACCAGGGGCACGGGGATGAGAGCAGAGTACCAGGGGCACGGGGATGAGAGCAGAGTACCAGGGGCACGGGGATGAGAGCAGAGTACCAAGGGCACGGGGATGAGAGCAGAGTACCAGGGGCATAAAACCAAAACGACAAGAAGAAGAAGTGGGGGGAGAAAAATATGACAAAGTCAATCTCGGAGAGAAGGCGAAAAGCAGGC
>NC_135096.1:1873608-1876108 GCF_051107435.1 Chaetodon auriga | reverse complement strand
GGCAGGCAGGCAGGCTGGCTGGCTGGCGGATGTGAGTGGAGGCAGGAGGAAAGGAAAAGAGTTAGGCTGGGAGCCAGCCCTTGGGGTTGGTGAAGGCAGGCAGGCAGGCAGGCAGGCAGGCAGGCAGGCAGGCTGGCTGGCTGGCGGATGTGAGTGGAGGCAGGAGGAAAGGAAAAGAGTTAGGCTGGGAGCCAGCCCTTGGGGTTGGTGAAGGCAGGCAGGCAGGCAGGCTGGCTGGCTAATGAGAGTGGAGGCAGGAGGAAAGGAAAAGGGTTAGGCTGGGAGCCAGCCCTGTGAAGGGTATAGAGCTGGTCCGGCGTGCCACGGCCGGGACGAAAACCGCATCGTTCGTCCTGAATCGGAGGTTGGACTGTGTATGCACAGTATAGTATGTGGAATATATACAAAGGTTGAGAATTTTTAAACAAAAATAAAAGAAAGTAATTGTGAGAAATAAAGAAAAGGAAAAGAGGTTGCTGTATGCCTGGAAAAGGCCGGAAGCCTCCCCACGGCTGTGAGAAGGCCAGGGGGTCAGGCCTGGAGCCAGCCCCCAGCAGGAGTAGCAGGCTGGGGGTCCTGGAAAGGCTGGAAACCTCCCCGTGGCTGCGAGAAGACGAGGGGGTCAGGCCTGGAGCCAGCACCCAGCCTGCTCCTCATGCTGGGGGCCTGGAAAAGGCCGGAAGCCTCCCCACGGCTGTGAGAAGGCCAGGGGGTCAGGCCTGGAGCCAGCCCCCAGTACGAGTAGCAGGCTGGGGGGCCTGGAAAGGCCAGACGCCTGCCTGTGGCTGCTAGAAGAAGACGAGGGGCTCAGGGCTGGAGCCAGCACCCAGCACGAGTAGCAGGCTGGGGGGCCTGGAAAGGCCAGAAGCCTCCCTGTGGCTGCTAGAAGAAGACGAGGGGGTCAGGGCTGGAGCCAGCACCCAGCACGAGAAGCAGGCTGGGGGGCCTGGAAAGGCCAGAAGCCTCCCTGTGGCTGCTAGAAGAAGAGGAGGGGGTCAGGGCTGGAGCCAGCACCCAGCACGAGTAGCAGGCTGGGGGGCCTGGAAAGGCCAGAAGCCTCCCTGTGGCTGCTAGAAGAAGACGAGGGGGTCAGGGCTGGAGCCAGCACCCAGCACGAGTAGCAGGCTGGGGGGCCTGGAAAGGCCAGAAGACTCCCTGTGGCTGCTAGAAGAAGAGGAGGGGGTCAGGGATGGAGCCAGCACCCAGCACGAGTAGCAGGCTGGGGGGCCTGGAAAGGCCAGACGCCTGCCTGTGGTTGCTAGAAGAAGAGGAGGGGGTCAGGGCTGGAGCCAGCACCCAGCACGAGTAGCAGGCTGGGGGGCCTGGAAAGGCCAGACGCCTGCCTGTGGCTGCTAGAAGAAGAGGAGGGGGTCAGGGCTGGAGCCGGCACCCAGCCTGCTCCTCGTGCTGGGGGCCTGGAAAGGCTGGAAGCCTCCCCGTGGCTGTGAGAAGAGGAGGGGGTCAGGGCTGGAGCCGGCACCCAGCCTGCTCCTCGTGCTGGGGGCCTGGAAAGGCTGGAAGCCTCCCCATGGCTGTGAGAAGATGAGGGGGTCAGGGCTGGAGCCGGCACCCAGCCTGCTCCTCGTGCTGGGGGCCTGGAAAGGCTGGAAGCCTCCCCATGGCTGTGAGAAGATGAGGGGGTCAGGCCTGGAGCCAGCCCCCAGCACGAGTAGCAGGCTGGTGGGCCTGGAAAGGCCAGACGCCTGCCTGTGGCTGCTAGAATAAGAGGAGGGGGTCAGGGCTGGAGCCAGCAACCAGCACGAGTAGCAGGCTGGGGGGCCTGGAAAGGCCAGACGCCTGCCTGTGGCTGCTAGAAGAAGAGGAGGGGGTCAGGGCTGGAGCCAGCACCCAGCACGAGTAGCAGGCTGGGGGGCCTGGAAAGGCCAGACGCCTGCCTGTGGCTGCTAGAAGAAGAGGAGGGGGTCAGGGCTGGAGCCGGCACCCAGCCTGCTCCTCGTGCTGGGGGCCTGGAAAGGCTGGAAGCCTCCCCGTGGCTGTGAGAAGATGAGGGGGTCAGGCCTGGAGCCAGCCCCCAGCACGAGTAGCAGGCTGGGGGGCCTGGAAAGGCCAGACGCCTGCCTGTGGCTGCTAGAAGAAGAGGAGGGGGTCAGGGCTGGAGCCAGCGCCCAGCACGAGTAGCAGGCTGGGGGGCCTGGAAAGGCCAGACGCCTCCCTGTGGCTGCTATAAGACGACGAGGGGGTCAGGGCTGGAGCCAGCACCCAGTACGAGTAGCAGGCTAGGGGGGCCTGGAAAGGCCAGACGCCTGCCTGTGGCTGCTAGAAGAAGAGGAGGGGGTCAGGGCTGGAGCCAGCACCCAGCACGAGTAGCAGGCTGGGGGGCCTGGAACGGCCAGACGCCTCCCTGTGGCTGCTAGAAGAAGAGGAGGGGGTCAGGGCTGAAGCCGGCACCCAGCCTGCTCCTCGTGCTGGGGGCCTGGAAAGGCTGGAAGCCTCCCCGTGGCTGTGAGAAGGTGAGGGGGTCAGGCCTGGAGCCAGCCAC
>NC_135096.1:1858608-1861108 GCF_051107435.1 Chaetodon auriga | reverse complement strand
GAAAGGCTGGAAGCCTCCCCATGGCTGTGAGAAGATGAGGGGGTCAGGGCTGGAGCCGGCACCCAGCCTGCTCCTCGTGCTGGGGGCCTGGAAAGGCTGGAAGCCTCCCCATGGCTGTGAGAAGATGAGGGGGTCAGGCCTGGAGCCAGCCCCCAGCACGAGTAGCAGGCTGGTGGGCCTGGAAAGGCCAGACGCCTGCCTGTGGCTGCTAGAATAAGAGGAGGGGGTCAGGGCTGGAGCCAGCAACCAGCACGAGTAGCAGGCTGGGGGGCCTGGAAAGGCCAGACGCCTGCCTGTGGCTGCTAGAAGAAGAGGAGGGGGTCAGGGCTGGAGCCAGCACCCAGCACGAGTAGCAGGCTGGGGGGCCTGGAAAGGCCAGACGCCTGCCTGTGGCTGCTAGAAGAAGAGGAGGGGGTCAGGGCTGGAGCCGGCACCCAGCCTGCTCCTCGTGCTGGGGGCCTGGAAAGGCTGGAAGCCTCCCCGTGGCTGTGAGAAGATGAGGGGGTCAGGCCTGGAGCCAGCCCCCAGCACGAGTAGCAGGCTGGGGGGCCTGGAAAGGCCAGACGCCTGCCTGTGGCTGCTAGAAGAAGAGGAGGGGGTCAGGGCTGGAGCCAGCGCCCAGCACGAGTAGCAGGCTGGGGGGCCTGGAAAGGCCAGACGCCTCCCTGTGGCTGCTATAAGACGACGAGGGGGTCAGGGCTGGAGCCAGCACCCAGTACGAGTAGCAGGCTAGGGGGGCCTGGAAAGGCCAGACGCCTGCCTGTGGCTGCTAGAAGAAGAGGAGGGGGTCAGGGCTGGAGCCAGCACCCAGCACGAGTAGCAGGCTGGGGGGCCTGGAACGGCCAGACGCCTCCCTGTGGCTGCTAGAAGAAGAGGAGGGGGTCAGGGCTGAAGCCGGCACCCAGCCTGCTCCTCGTGCTGGGGGCCTGGAAAGGCTGGAAGCCTCCCCGTGGCTGTGAGAAGGTGAGGGGGTCAGGCCTGGAGCCAGCCACTAGCACGAGTAGCAGGCTGGGGGGCCTGGAAAGGCCAGACGCCTCCCTGTGGCTGCTAGAAGAAGAGGAGAGGGTCAGGGCTGGAGCCGGCACCCAGCCTGCTCCTCGTGCTGGGGGCCTGGAAAGGCTGGAAGCCTCCCCGTGGCTGTGAGAAGATGAGGGGGTCAGGCCTGGAGCCAGCCCCCAGCACGAGTAGCAGGCTGGGGGGCCTGGAAAGGCCAGACGCCTCCCTGTGGCTGCTAGAAGACGACGAGGGGTTCAGGCTTGGAGCCAGCACCCAGCCCTGCTCCTCATGCTGGGGGCCTGGAAAAGGCTGGAAGCCTCCCCACGGCTGTGAGCAGATGAGGGGGGGTCAGGCCTGGTAAGGATGGAAGCCTCCCTGTGGCTGTGAAAAGACGAGGGGGTCAGGCAGGTGAGCTATGTCTATGAGAGAGAGGGAGAGAAAGAGAGAGAGAGAGAGAGAGAGAGAGAGAGAGAGAGAGAGAGAGAGGAGTACCAGGGGCACGGGGATGAGAGCAGAGTACCAGGGGCACGGGGATGAGAGCAGAGTACCAGGGGCACGGGGATGAGAGCAGAGTACCAAGGGCACGGGGATGAGAGCAGAGTACCAGGGGCACGGGGATGAGAGCAGAGTACCAGGGGCACGGGGATGAGAGCAGAGTACCAGGGGCACGGGGATGAGAGCAGAGTACCAGGGGCACGGGGATGAGAGCAGAGTACCAAGGGCACGGGGATGAGAGCAGAGTACCAGGGGCACGGGGATGAGAGCAGAGTACCAGGGGCACGGGGATGAGAGCAGAGTACCAGGGGCACGGGGATGAGAGCAGAGTACCAGGGGCACGGGGATGAGAGCAGAGTACCAAGGGCACGGGGATGAGAGCAGAGTACCAGGGGCATAAAACCAAAACGACAAGAAGAAGAAGTGGGGGGAGAAAAATATGACAAAGTCAATCTCGGAGAGAAGGCGAAAAGCAGGCCAAAGCGGTTGAAATCCAACCGCTTTGTCATTTTCAGAGAGAAGGCGAAAAGCGCAGGCCAAAGCCAAGCGCGTCTTGCGTATTTTCTACATTTCTTTCATTTTCTACATTTTTCGCCACGTCCCCGATGACAAAACGTCAAAAAAGATAAAGTACAGAAGGAGCGGGGAAGGAAAAACGACAAAAGTCGTTTTCGGAGAGAAGGCCCCAAAGCGGTTGAAATCCAACCGCTTTGGGTACCCCCTTCTCTCCGAAAGGCGCGCGCTTTTACCCGCCTTCCCAAGCGAGTCTGCGCACGATTTCAGAAACCAGCTTTTCGGAAACAGGGGCCTCCAGAGGAGAGGCCCGAGGCGCCCGGCCGTCGATGCCCGCCCCTCAGGCTCGGTGCGTGGGGCGGACAGGAGGGGTCTGCCGGCCTCCGGGCCCCGGTTCTCCGCGCTTTGGGGTGAGGGCCCCAAAGCGGTTGAAATCCAACTGCTTTGGGCACCCCCTTCTCTCCGAACGGCGCGCGCTTTTACCCGCCTTCCCAAG
>NC_135096.1:1846108-1848608 GCF_051107435.1 Chaetodon auriga | reverse complement strand
GCCAGGGGGTCAGGCCTGGAGCCAGCCCCCAGCAGGAGTAGCAGGCTGGGGGTCCTGGAAAGGCTGGAAACCTCCCCGTGGCTGCGAGAAGACGAGGGGGTCAGGCCTGGAGCCAGCACCCAGCCTGCTCCTCATGCTGGGGGCCTGGAAAAGGCCGGAAGCCTCCCCACGGCTGTGAGAAGGCCAGGGGGTCAGGCCTGGAGCCAGCCCCCAGTACGAGTAGCAGGCTGGGGGGCCTGGAAAGGCCAGACGCCTGCCTGTGGCTGCTAGAAGAAGACGAGGGGCTCAGGGCTGGAGCCAGCACCCAGCACGAGTAGCAGGCTGGGGGGCCTGGAAAGGCCAGAAGCCTCCCTGTGGCTGCTAGAAGAAGACGAGGGGGTCAGGGCTGGAGCCAGCACCCAGCACGAGAAGCAGGCTGGGGGGCCTGGAAAGGCCAGAAGCCTCCCTGTGGCTGCTAGAAGAAGAGGAGGGGGTCAGGGCTGGAGCCAGCACCCAGCACGAGTAGCAGGCTGGGGGGCCTGGAAAGGCCAGAAGCCTCCCTGTGGCTGCTAGAAGAAGACGAGGGGGTCAGGGCTGGAGCCAGCACCCAGCACGAGTAGCAGGCTGGGGGGCCTGGAAAGGCCAGAAGACTCCCTGTGGCTGCTAGAAGAAGAGGAGGGGGTCAGGGATGGAGCCAGCACCCAGCACGAGTAGCAGGCTGGGGGGCCTGGAAAGGCCAGACGCCTGCCTGTGGTTGCTAGAAGAAGAGGAGGGGGTCAGGGCTGGAGCCAGCACCCAGCACGAGTAGCAGGCTGGGGGGCCTGGAAAGGCCAGACGCCTGCCTGTGGCTGCTAGAAGAAGAGGAGGGGGTCAGGGCTGGAGCCGGCACCCAGCCTGCTCCTCGTGCTGGGGGCCTGGAAAGGCTGGAAGCCTCCCCGTGGCTGTGAGAAGAGGAGGGGGTCAGGGCTGGAGCCGGCACCCAGCCTGCTCCTCGTGCTGGGGGCCTGGAAAGGCTGGAAGCCTCCCCATGGCTGTGAGAAGATGAGGGGGTCAGGGCTGGAGCCGGCACCCAGCCTGCTCCTCGTGCTGGGGGCCTGGAAAGGCTGGAAGCCTCCCCATGGCTGTGAGAAGATGAGGGGGTCAGGCCTGGAGCCAGCCCCCAGCACGAGTAGCAGGCTGGTGGGCCTGGAAAGGCCAGACGCCTGCCTGTGGCTGCTAGAATAAGAGGAGGGGGTCAGGGCTGGAGCCAGCAACCAGCACGAGTAGCAGGCTGGGGGGCCTGGAAAGGCCAGACGCCTGCCTGTGGCTGCTAGAAGAAGAGGAGGGGGTCAGGGCTGGAGCCAGCACCCAGCACGAGTAGCAGGCTGGGGGGCCTGGAAAGGCCAGACGCCTGCCTGTGGCTGCTAGAAGAAGAGGAGGGGGTCAGGGCTGGAGCCGGCACCCAGCCTGCTCCTCGTGCTGGGGGCCTGGAAAGGCTGGAAGCCTCCCCGTGGCTGTGAGAAGATGAGGGGGTCAGGCCTGGAGCCAGCCCCCAGCACGAGTAGCAGGCTGGGGGGCCTGGAAAGGCCAGACGCCTGCCTGTGGCTGCTAGAAGAAGAGGAGGGGGTCAGGGCTGGAGCCAGCGCCCAGCACGAGTAGCAGGCTGGGGGGCCTGGAAAGGCCAGACGCCTCCCTGTGGCTGCTATAAGACGACGAGGGGGTCAGGGCTGGAGCCAGCACCCAGTACGAGTAGCAGGCTAGGGGGGCCTGGAAAGGCCAGACGCCTGCCTGTGGCTGCTAGAAGAAGAGGAGGGGGTCAGGGCTGGAGCCAGCACCCAGCACGAGTAGCAGGCTGGGGGGCCTGGAACGGCCAGACGCCTCCCTGTGGCTGCTAGAAGAAGAGGAGGGGGTCAGGGCTGAAGCCGGCACCCAGCCTGCTCCTCGTGCTGGGGGCCTGGAAAGGCTGGAAGCCTCCCCGTGGCTGTGAGAAGGTGAGGGGGTCAGGCCTGGAGCCAGCCACTAGCACGAGTAGCAGGCTGGGGGGCCTGGAAAGGCCAGACGCCTCCCTGTGGCTGCTAGAAGAAGAGGAGAGGGTCAGGGCTGGAGCCGGCACCCAGCCTGCTCCTCGTGCTGGGGGCCTGGAAAGGCTGGAAGCCTCCCCGTGGCTGTGAGAAGATGAGGGGGTCAGGCCTGGAGCCAGCCCCCAGCACGAGTAGCAGGCTGGGGGGCCTGGAAAGGCCAGACGCCTCCCTGTGGCTGCTAGAAGACGACGAGGGGTTCAGGCTTGGAGCCAGCACCCAGCCCTGCTCCTCATGCTGGGGGCCTGGAAAAGGCTGGAAGCCTCCCCACGGCTGTGAGCAGATGAGGGGGGGTCAGGCCTGGTAAGGATGGAAGCCTCCCTGTGGCTGTGAAAAGACGAGGGGGTCAGGCAGGTGAGCTATGTCTATGAGAGAGAGGGAGAGAAAGAGAGAGAGAGAGAGAGAGAGAGAGAGAGAGAGAGAGAGAGAGAGAGGAGTACCAGGGGCACGGGGATGAGAGCAGA
>NC_135096.1:1833608-1836108 GCF_051107435.1 Chaetodon auriga | reverse complement strand
GGCAGGAGGAAAGGAAAAGGGTTAGGCTGGGAGCCAGCCCTTGAGGTTGGTGAAGGCAGGCAGGCAGGCAGGCTGGCAGGCTGGCTGGCTGGCGGATGAGAGTGGAGGCAGGAGGAAAGGAAAAGGGTTAGGCTGGGAGCCAGCCCTTGAGGTTGGTGAAGGCAGGCAGGCAGGCTAGCTGGCTGGCTGGCGGATGAGAGTGGAGGCAGGAGGAAAGGAAAAGAGTTAGGCTGGGAGCCAGCCCTTGGGGTTGGTGAAGGCAGGCAGGCAGGCAGGCTGGCTGGCTAATGAGAGTGGAGGCAGGAGGAAAGGAAAAGGGTTAGGCTGGGAGCCAGCCCTTGAGGTTGGTGAAGGCAGGCAGGCAGGCAGGCAGGCTAGCTGGCTGGCTGGCGGATGAGAGTGGAGGCAGGAGGAAAGGAAAAGGGTTAGGCTGGGAGCCAGCCCTTGGGGTTGGTGAAGGCAGGCAGGCAGGCAGGCAGGCAGGCTGGCTGGCTGGCGGATGTGAGTGGAGGCAGGAGGAAAGGAAAAGAGTTAGGCTGGGAGCCAGCCCTTGGGGTTGGTGAAGGCAGGCAGGCAGGCAGGCAGGCAGGCAGGCAGGCAGGCTGGCTGGCTGGCGGATGTGAGTGGAGGCAGGAGGAAAGGAAAAGAGTTAGGCTGGGAGCCAGCCCTTGGGGTTGGTGAAGGCAGGCAGGCAGGCAGGCTGGCTGGCTAATGAGAGTGGAGGCAGGAGGAAAGGAAAAGGGTTAGGCTGGGAGCCAGCCCTGTGAAGGGTATAGAGCTGGTCCGGCGTGCCACGGCCGGGACGAAAACCGCATCGTTCGTCCTGAATCGGAGGTTGGACTGTGTATGCACAGTATAGTATGTGGAATATATACAAAGGTTGAGAATTTTTAAACAAAAATAAAAGAAAGTAATTGTGAGAAATAAAGAAAAGGAAAAGAGGTTGCTGTATGCCTGGAAAAGGCCGGAAGCCTCCCCACGGCTGTGAGAAGGCCAGGGGGTCAGGCCTGGAGCCAGCCCCCAGCAGGAGTAGCAGGCTGGGGGTCCTGGAAAGGCTGGAAACCTCCCCGTGGCTGCGAGAAGACGAGGGGGTCAGGCCTGGAGCCAGCACCCAGCCTGCTCCTCATGCTGGGGGCCTGGAAAAGGCCGGAAGCCTCCCCACGGCTGTGAGAAGGCCAGGGGGTCAGGCCTGGAGCCAGCCCCCAGTACGAGTAGCAGGCTGGGGGGCCTGGAAAGGCCAGACGCCTGCCTGTGGCTGCTAGAAGAAGACGAGGGGCTCAGGGCTGGAGCCAGCACCCAGCACGAGTAGCAGGCTGGGGGGCCTGGAAAGGCCAGAAGCCTCCCTGTGGCTGCTAGAAGAAGACGAGGGGGTCAGGGCTGGAGCCAGCACCCAGCACGAGAAGCAGGCTGGGGGGCCTGGAAAGGCCAGAAGCCTCCCTGTGGCTGCTAGAAGAAGAGGAGGGGGTCAGGGCTGGAGCCAGCACCCAGCACGAGTAGCAGGCTGGGGGGCCTGGAAAGGCCAGAAGCCTCCCTGTGGCTGCTAGAAGAAGACGAGGGGGTCAGGGCTGGAGCCAGCACCCAGCACGAGTAGCAGGCTGGGGGGCCTGGAAAGGCCAGAAGACTCCCTGTGGCTGCTAGAAGAAGAGGAGGGGGTCAGGGATGGAGCCAGCACCCAGCACGAGTAGCAGGCTGGGGGGCCTGGAAAGGCCAGACGCCTGCCTGTGGTTGCTAGAAGAAGAGGAGGGGGTCAGGGCTGGAGCCAGCACCCAGCACGAGTAGCAGGCTGGGGGGCCTGGAAAGGCCAGACGCCTGCCTGTGGCTGCTAGAAGAAGAGGAGGGGGTCAGGGCTGGAGCCGGCACCCAGCCTGCTCCTCGTGCTGGGGGCCTGGAAAGGCTGGAAGCCTCCCCGTGGCTGTGAGAAGAGGAGGGGGTCAGGGCTGGAGCCGGCACCCAGCCTGCTCCTCGTGCTGGGGGCCTGGAAAGGCTGGAAGCCTCCCCATGGCTGTGAGAAGATGAGGGGGTCAGGGCTGGAGCCGGCACCCAGCCTGCTCCTCGTGCTGGGGGCCTGGAAAGGCTGGAAGCCTCCCCATGGCTGTGAGAAGATGAGGGGGTCAGGCCTGGAGCCAGCCCCCAGCACGAGTAGCAGGCTGGTGGGCCTGGAAAGGCCAGACGCCTGCCTGTGGCTGCTAGAATAAGAGGAGGGGGTCAGGGCTGGAGCCAGCAACCAGCACGAGTAGCAGGCTGGGGGGCCTGGAAAGGCCAGACGCCTGCCTGTGGCTGCTAGAAGAAGAGGAGGGGGTCAGGGCTGGAGCCAGCACCCAGCACGAGTAGCAGGCTGGGGGGCCTGGAAAGGCCAGACGCCTGCCTGTGGCTGCTAGAAGAAGAGGAGGGGGTCAGGGCTGGAGCCGGCACCCAGCCTGCTCCTCGTGCTGGGGGCCTGGAAAGGCTGGAAGCCTCCCCGTGGCTGTGAGAAGATGAGGGGGTCAGGCCTGGAGCCAGC
>NC_135096.1:1818608-1821108 GCF_051107435.1 Chaetodon auriga | reverse complement strand
AGGCCAGAAGCCTCCCTGTGGCTGCTAGAAGAAGACGAGGGGGTCAGGGCTGGAGCCAGCACCCAGCACGAGTAGCAGGCTGGGGGGCCTGGAAAGGCCAGAAGACTCCCTGTGGCTGCTAGAAGAAGAGGAGGGGGTCAGGGATGGAGCCAGCACCCAGCACGAGTAGCAGGCTGGGGGGCCTGGAAAGGCCAGACGCCTGCCTGTGGTTGCTAGAAGAAGAGGAGGGGGTCAGGGCTGGAGCCAGCACCCAGCACGAGTAGCAGGCTGGGGGGCCTGGAAAGGCCAGACGCCTGCCTGTGGCTGCTAGAAGAAGAGGAGGGGGTCAGGGCTGGAGCCGGCACCCAGCCTGCTCCTCGTGCTGGGGGCCTGGAAAGGCTGGAAGCCTCCCCGTGGCTGTGAGAAGAGGAGGGGGTCAGGGCTGGAGCCGGCACCCAGCCTGCTCCTCGTGCTGGGGGCCTGGAAAGGCTGGAAGCCTCCCCATGGCTGTGAGAAGATGAGGGGGTCAGGGCTGGAGCCGGCACCCAGCCTGCTCCTCGTGCTGGGGGCCTGGAAAGGCTGGAAGCCTCCCCATGGCTGTGAGAAGATGAGGGGGTCAGGCCTGGAGCCAGCCCCCAGCACGAGTAGCAGGCTGGTGGGCCTGGAAAGGCCAGACGCCTGCCTGTGGCTGCTAGAATAAGAGGAGGGGGTCAGGGCTGGAGCCAGCAACCAGCACGAGTAGCAGGCTGGGGGGCCTGGAAAGGCCAGACGCCTGCCTGTGGCTGCTAGAAGAAGAGGAGGGGGTCAGGGCTGGAGCCAGCACCCAGCACGAGTAGCAGGCTGGGGGGCCTGGAAAGGCCAGACGCCTGCCTGTGGCTGCTAGAAGAAGAGGAGGGGGTCAGGGCTGGAGCCGGCACCCAGCCTGCTCCTCGTGCTGGGGGCCTGGAAAGGCTGGAAGCCTCCCCGTGGCTGTGAGAAGATGAGGGGGTCAGGCCTGGAGCCAGCCCCCAGCACGAGTAGCAGGCTGGGGGGCCTGGAAAGGCCAGACGCCTGCCTGTGGCTGCTAGAAGAAGAGGAGGGGGTCAGGGCTGGAGCCAGCGCCCAGCACGAGTAGCAGGCTGGGGGGCCTGGAAAGGCCAGACGCCTCCCTGTGGCTGCTATAAGACGACGAGGGGGTCAGGGCTGGAGCCAGCACCCAGTACGAGTAGCAGGCTAGGGGGGCCTGGAAAGGCCAGACGCCTGCCTGTGGCTGCTAGAAGAAGAGGAGGGGGTCAGGGCTGGAGCCAGCACCCAGCACGAGTAGCAGGCTGGGGGGCCTGGAACGGCCAGACGCCTCCCTGTGGCTGCTAGAAGAAGAGGAGGGGGTCAGGGCTGAAGCCGGCACCCAGCCTGCTCCTCGTGCTGGGGGCCTGGAAAGGCTGGAAGCCTCCCCGTGGCTGTGAGAAGGTGAGGGGGTCAGGCCTGGAGCCAGCCACTAGCACGAGTAGCAGGCTGGGGGGCCTGGAAAGGCCAGACGCCTCCCTGTGGCTGCTAGAAGAAGAGGAGAGGGTCAGGGCTGGAGCCGGCACCCAGCCTGCTCCTCGTGCTGGGGGCCTGGAAAGGCTGGAAGCCTCCCCGTGGCTGTGAGAAGATGAGGGGGTCAGGCCTGGAGCCAGCCCCCAGCACGAGTAGCAGGCTGGGGGGCCTGGAAAGGCCAGACG
This sequence comes from Chaetodon auriga, assembly GCF_051107435.1. Classification (NCBI taxonomy): domain Eukaryota; kingdom Metazoa; phylum Chordata; class Actinopteri; order Chaetodontiformes; family Chaetodontidae; genus Chaetodon; species Chaetodon auriga. The sequence continues at coordinate 1,819,429 of NC_135096.1, read as the reverse complement.
CCTCCCTGTGGCTGCTAGAAGACGACGAGGGGTTCAGGCTTGGAGCCAGCACCCAGCCCTGCTCCTCATGCTGGGGGCCTGGAAAAGGCTGGAAGCCTCCCCACGGCTGTGAGCAGATGAGGGGGGGTCAGGCCTGGTAAGGATGGAAGCCTCCCTGTGGCTGTGAAAAGACGAGGGGGTCAGGCAGGTGAGCTATGTCTATGAGAGAGAGGGAGAGAAAGAGAGAGAGAGAGAGAGAGAGAGAGAGAGAGAGAGAGAGAGAGAGGAGTACCAGGGGCACGGGGATGAGAGCAGAGTACCAGGGGCACGGGGATGAGAGCAGAGTACCAGGGGCACGGGGATGAGAGCAGAGTACCAAGGGCACGGGGATGAGAGCAGAGTACCAGGGGCACGGGGATGAGAGCAGAGTACCAGGGGCACGGGGATGAGAGCAGAGTACCAGGGGCACGGGGATGAGAGCAGAGTACCAGGGGCACGGGGATGAGAGCAGAGTACCAAGGGCACGGGGATGAGAGCAGAGTACCAGGGGCACGGGGATGAGAGCAGAGTACCAGGGGCACGGGGATGAGAGCAGAGTACCAGGGGCACGGGGATGAGAGCAGAGTACCAGGGGCACGGGGATGAGAGCAGAGTACCAGGGGCACGGGGATGAGAGCAGAGTACCAGGGGCATAAAACCAAAACGACAAGAAGAAGAAGTGGGGGGAGAAAAATATGACAAAGTCAATCTCGGAGAGAAGGCGAAAAGCAGGCCAAAGCGGTTGAAATCCAACCGCTTTGTCATTTTCAGAGAGAAGGCGAAAAGCGCAGGCCAAAGCCAAG
>NC_135096.1:1806108-1808608 GCF_051107435.1 Chaetodon auriga | reverse complement strand
GTTAGGCTGGGAGCCAGCCCTTGGGGTTGGTGAAGGCAGGCAGGCAGGCAGGCAGGCAGGCAGGCAGGCAGGCTGGCTGGCTGGCGGATGTGAGTGGAGGCAGGAGGAAAGGAAAAGAGTTAGGCTGGGAGCCAGCCCTTGGGGTTGGTGAAGGCAGGCAGGCAGGCAGGCTGGCTGGCTAATGAGAGTGGAGGCAGGAGGAAAGGAAAAGGGTTAGGCTGGGAGCCAGCCCTGTGAAGGGTATAGAGCTGGTCCGGCGTGCCACGGCCGGGACGAAAACCGCATCGTTCGTCCTGAATCGGAGGTTGGACTGTGTATGCACAGTATAGTATGTGGAATATATACAAAGGTTGAGAATTTTTAAACAAAAATAAAAGAAAGTAATTGTGAGAAATAAAGAAAAGGAAAAGAGGTTGCTGTATGCCTGGAAAAGGCCGGAAGCCTCCCCACGGCTGTGAGAAGGCCAGGGGGTCAGGCCTGGAGCCAGCCCCCAGCAGGAGTAGCAGGCTGGGGGTCCTGGAAAGGCTGGAAACCTCCCCGTGGCTGCGAGAAGACGAGGGGGTCAGGCCTGGAGCCAGCACCCAGCCTGCTCCTCATGCTGGGGGCCTGGAAAAGGCCGGAAGCCTCCCCACGGCTGTGAGAAGGCCAGGGGGTCAGGCCTGGAGCCAGCCCCCAGTACGAGTAGCAGGCTGGGGGGCCTGGAAAGGCCAGACGCCTGCCTGTGGCTGCTAGAAGAAGACGAGGGGCTCAGGGCTGGAGCCAGCACCCAGCACGAGTAGCAGGCTGGGGGGCCTGGAAAGGCCAGAAGCCTCCCTGTGGCTGCTAGAAGAAGACGAGGGGGTCAGGGCTGGAGCCAGCACCCAGCACGAGAAGCAGGCTGGGGGGCCTGGAAAGGCCAGAAGCCTCCCTGTGGCTGCTAGAAGAAGAGGAGGGGGTCAGGGCTGGAGCCAGCACCCAGCACGAGTAGCAGGCTGGGGGGCCTGGAAAGGCCAGAAGCCTCCCTGTGGCTGCTAGAAGAAGACGAGGGGGTCAGGGCTGGAGCCAGCACCCAGCACGAGTAGCAGGCTGGGGGGCCTGGAAAGGCCAGAAGACTCCCTGTGGCTGCTAGAAGAAGAGGAGGGGGTCAGGGATGGAGCCAGCACCCAGCACGAGTAGCAGGCTGGGGGGCCTGGAAAGGCCAGACGCCTGCCTGTGGTTGCTAGAAGAAGAGGAGGGGGTCAGGGCTGGAGCCAGCACCCAGCACGAGTAGCAGGCTGGGGGGCCTGGAAAGGCCAGACGCCTGCCTGTGGCTGCTAGAAGAAGAGGAGGGGGTCAGGGCTGGAGCCGGCACCCAGCCTGCTCCTCGTGCTGGGGGCCTGGAAAGGCTGGAAGCCTCCCCGTGGCTGTGAGAAGAGGAGGGGGTCAGGGCTGGAGCCGGCACCCAGCCTGCTCCTCGTGCTGGGGGCCTGGAAAGGCTGGAAGCCTCCCCATGGCTGTGAGAAGATGAGGGGGTCAGGGCTGGAGCCGGCACCCAGCCTGCTCCTCGTGCTGGGGGCCTGGAAAGGCTGGAAGCCTCCCCATGGCTGTGAGAAGATGAGGGGGTCAGGCCTGGAGCCAGCCCCCAGCACGAGTAGCAGGCTGGTGGGCCTGGAAAGGCCAGACGCCTGCCTGTGGCTGCTAGAATAAGAGGAGGGGGTCAGGGCTGGAGCCAGCAACCAGCACGAGTAGCAGGCTGGGGGGCCTGGAAAGGCCAGACGCCTGCCTGTGGCTGCTAGAAGAAGAGGAGGGGGTCAGGGCTGGAGCCAGCACCCAGCACGAGTAGCAGGCTGGGGGGCCTGGAAAGGCCAGACGCCTGCCTGTGGCTGCTAGAAGAAGAGGAGGGGGTCAGGGCTGGAGCCGGCACCCAGCCTGCTCCTCGTGCTGGGGGCCTGGAAAGGCTGGAAGCCTCCCCGTGGCTGTGAGAAGATGAGGGGGTCAGGCCTGGAGCCAGCCCCCAGCACGAGTAGCAGGCTGGGGGGCCTGGAAAGGCCAGACGCCTGCCTGTGGCTGCTAGAAGAAGAGGAGGGGGTCAGGGCTGGAGCCAGCGCCCAGCACGAGTAGCAGGCTGGGGGGCCTGGAAAGGCCAGACGCCTCCCTGTGGCTGCTATAAGACGACGAGGGGGGGCTGGAGCCAGCACCCAGTACGAGTAGCAGGCTAGGGGGGCCTGGAAAGGCCAGACGCCTGCCTGTGGCTGCTAGAAGAAGAGGAGGGGGTCAGGGCTGGAGCCAGCACCCAGCACGAGTAGCAGGCTGGGGGGCCTGGAACGGCCAGACGCCTCCCTGTGGCTGCTAGAAGAAGAGGAGGGGGTCAGGGCTGAAGCCGGCACCCAGCCTGCTCCTCGTGCTGGGGGCCTGGAAAGGCTGGAAGCCTCCCCGTGGCTGTGAGAAGGTGAGGGGGTCAGGCCTGGAGCCAGCCACTAGCACGAGTAGCAGGCTGGGGGGCCTGGAAAGGCCAGACGCCTCCCTGTGGCTGCTAGAAGAA
>NC_135096.1:1791108-1796108 GCF_051107435.1 Chaetodon auriga | reverse complement strand
GGCTGGGAGCCAGCCCTTGGGGTTGGTGAAGGCAGGCAGGCAGGCAGGCTGGCTGGCTGGCTGGCTGGCTAATGAGAGTGGAGGCAGGAGGAAAGGAAAAGGGTTAGGCTGGGAGCCAGCCCTTGGGGTTGGTGATGGCAGGCAGGCAGGCAGGCAGGCAGGCAGGCAGGCAGGCAGGCAGGCAGGCAGGCAGGCAGGCTGGCTGGCTGGCGGATGAGAGTGGAGGCAGGAGGAAAGGAAAAGGGTTAGGCTGGGAGCCAGCCCTTGGGGTTGGTGAAGGCAGGCAGGCAGGCAGGCAGGCAGGCTGGCTGGCTGGCTGGCTAATGAGAGTGGAGGCAGGAGGAAAGGAAAAGGGTTAGGCTGGGAGCCAGCCCTTGGGGTTGGTGAAGGCAGGCAGGCAGGCAGGCAGCCAGGCAGGCAGGCAGGCAGGCTGGCTGGCTGGCGGATGAGAGTGGAGGCAGGAGGAAAGGAAAAGGGTTAGGCTGGGAGCCAGCCCTTGAGGTTGGTGAAGGCAGGCAGGCAGGCAGGCTGGCAGGCTGGCTGGCTGGCGGATGAGAGTGGAGGCAGGAGGAAAGGAAAAGGGTTAGGCTGGGAGCCAGCCCTTGAGGTTGGTGAAGGCAGGCAGGCAGGCTAGCTGGCTGGCTGGCGGATGAGAGTGGAGGCAGGAGGAAAGGAAAAGAGTTAGGCTGGGAGCCAGCCCTTGGGGTTGGTGAAGGCAGGCAGGCAGGCAGGCTGGCTGGCTAATGAGAGTGGAGGCAGGAGGAAAGGAAAAGGGTTAGGCTGGGAGCCAGCCCTTGAGGTTGGTGAAGGCAGGCAGGCAGGCAGGCAGGCTAGCTGGCTGGCTGGCGGATGAGAGTGGAGGCAGGAGGAAAGGAAAAGGGTTAGGCTGGGAGCCAGCCCTTGGGGTTGGTGAAGGCAGGCAGGCAGGCAGGCAGGCAGGCTGGCTGGCTGGCGGATGTGAGTGGAGGCAGGAGGAAAGGAAAAGAGTTAGGCTGGGAGCCAGCCCTTGGGGTTGGTGAAGGCAGGCAGGCAGGCAGGCAGGCAGGCAGGCAGGCAGGCTGGCTGGCTGGCGGATGTGAGTGGAGGCAGGAGGAAAGGAAAAGAGTTAGGCTGGGAGCCAGCCCTTGGGGTTGGTGAAGGCAGGCAGGCAGGCAGGCTGGCTGGCTAATGAGAGTGGAGGCAGGAGGAAAGGAAAAGGGTTAGGCTGGGAGCCAGCCCTGTGAAGGGTATAGAGCTGGTCCGGCGTGCCACGGCCGGGACGAAAACCGCATCGTTCGTCCTGAATCGGAGGTTGGACTGTGTATGCACAGTATAGTATGTGGAATATATACAAAGGTTGAGAATTTTTAAACAAAAATAAAAGAAAGTAATTGTGAGAAATAAAGAAAAGTAAAAGAGGTTGCTGTATGCCTGGAAAAGGCCGGAAGCCTCCCCACGGCTGTGAGAAGGCCAGGGGGTCAGGCCTGGAGCCAGCCCCCAGCAGGAGTAGCAGGCTGGGGGTCCTGGAAAGGCTGGAAACCTCCCCGTGGCTGCGAGAAGACGAGGGGGTCAGGCCTGGAGCCAGCACCCAGCCTGCTCCTCATGCTGGGGGCCTGGAAAAGGCCGGAAGCCTCCCCACGGCTGTGAGAAGGCCAGGGGGTCAGGCCTGGAGCCAGCCCCCAGTACGAGTAGCAGGCTGGGGGGCCTGGAAAGGCCAGACGCCTGCCTGTGGCTGCTAGAAGAAGACGAGGGGCTCAGGGCTGGAGCCAGCACCCAGCACGAGTAGCAGGCTGGGGGGCCTGGAAAGGCCAGAAGCCTCCCTGTGGCTGCTAGAAGAAGACGAGGGGGTCAGGGCTGGAGCCAGCACCCAGCACGAGAAGCAGGCTGGGGGGCCTGGAAAGGCCAGAAGCCTCCCTGTGGCTGCTAGAAGAAGAGGAGGGGGTCAGGGCTGGAGCCAGCACCCAGCACGAGTAGCAGGCTGGGGGGCCTGGAAAGGCCAGAAGCCTCCCTGTGGCTGCTAGAAGAAGACGAGGGGGTCAGGGCTGGAGCCAGCACCCAGCACGAGTAGCAGGCTGGGGGGCCTGGAAAGGCCAGAAGACTCCCTGTGGCTGCTAGAAGAAGAGGAGGGGGTCAGGGATGGAGCCAGCACCCAGCACGAGTAGCAGGCTGGGGGGCCTGGAAAGGCCAGACGCCTGCCTGTGGTTGCTAGAAGAAGAGGAGGGGGTCAGGGCTGGAGCCAGCACCCAGCACGAGTAGCAGGCTGGGGGGCCTGGAAAGGCCAGACGCCTGCCTGTGGCTGCTAGAAGAAGAGGAGGGGGTCAGGGCTGGAGCCGGCACCCAGCCTGCTCCTCGTGCTGGGGGCCTGGAAAGGCTGGAAGCCTCCCCGTGGCTGTGAGAAGAGGAGGGGGTCAGGGCTGGAGCCGGCACCCAGCCTGCTCCTCGTGCTGGGGGCCTGGAAAGGCTGGAAGCCTCCCCATGGCTGTGAGAAGATGAGGGGGTCAGGGCTGGAGCCGGCACCCAGCCTGCTCCTCGTGCTGGGGGCCTGGAAAGGCTGGAAGCCTCCCCATGGCTGTGAGAAGATGAGGGGGTCAGGCCTGGAGCCAGCCCCCAGCACGAGTAGCAGGCTGGTGGGCCTGGAAAGGCCAGACGCCTGCCTGTGGCTGCTAGAATAAGAGGAGGGGGTCAGGGCTGGAGCCAGCAACCAGCACGAGTAGCAGGCTGGGGGGCCTGGAAAGGCCAGACGCCTGCCTGTGGCTGCTAGAAGAAGAGGAGGGGGTCAGGGCTGGAGCCAGCACCCAGCACGAGTAGCAGGCTGGGGGGCCTGGAAAGGCCAGACGCCTGCCTGTGGCTGCTAGAAGAAGAGGAGGGGGTCAGGGCTGGAGCCGGCACCCAGCCTGCTCCTCGTGCTGGGGGCCTGGAAAGGCTGGAAGCCTCCCCGTGGCTGTGAGAAGATGAGGGGGTCAGGCCTGGAGCCAGCCCCCAGCACGAGTAGCAGGCTGGGGGGCCTGGAAAGGCCAGACGCCTGCCTGTGGCTGCTAGAAGAAGAGGAGGGGGTCAGGGCTGGAGCCAGCGCCCAGCACGAGTAGCAGGCTGGGGGGCCTGGAAAGGCCAGACGCCTCCCTGTGGCTGCTATAAGACGACGAGGGGGTCAGGGCTGGAGCCAGCACCCAGTACGAGTAGCAGGCTAGGGGGGCCTGGAAAGGCCAGACGCCTGCCTGTGGCTGCTAGAAGAAGAGGAGGGGGTCAGGGCTGGAGCCAGCACCCAGCACGAGTAGCAGGCTGGGGGGCCTGGAACGGCCAGACGCCTCCCTGTGGCTGCTAGAAGAAGAGGAGGGGGTCAGGGCTGAAGCCGGCACCCAGCCTGCTCCTCGTGCTGGGGGCCTGGAAAGGCTGGAAGCCTCCCCGTGGCTGTGAGAAGGTGAGGGGGTCAGGCCTGGAGCCAGCCACTAGCACGAGTAGCAGGCTGGGGGGCCTGGAAAGGCCAGACGCCTCCCTGTGGCTGCTAGAAGAAGAGGAGAGGGTCAGGGCTGGAGCCGGCACCCAGCCTGCTCCTCGTGCTGGGGGCCTGGAAAGGCTGGAAGCCTCCCCGTGGCTGTGAGAAGATGAGGGGGTCAGGCCTGGAGCCAGCCCCCAGCACGAGTAGCAGGCTGGGGGGCCTGGAAAGGCCAGACGCCTCCCTGTGGCTGCTAGAAGACGACGAGGGGTTCAGGCTTGGAGCCAGCACCCAGCCCTGCTCCTCATGCTGGGGGCCTGGAAAAGGCTGGAAGCCTCCCCACGGCTGTGAGCAGATGAGGGGGGGTCAGGCCTGGTAAGGATGGAAGCCTCCCTGTGGCTGTGAAAAGACGAGGGGGTCAGGCAGGTGAGCTATGTCTATGAGAGAGAGGGAGAGAAAGAGAGAGAGAGAGAGAGAGAGAGAGAGAGAGAGAGAGAGAGAGAGGAGTACCAGGGGCACGGGGATGAGAGCAGAGTACCAGGGGCACGGGGATGAGAGCAGAGTACCAGGGGCACGGGGATGAGAGCAGAGTACCAAGGGCACGGGGATGAGAGCAGAGTACCAGGGGCACGGGGATGAGAGCAGAGTACCAGGGGCACGGGGATGAGAGCAGAGTACCAGGGGCACGGGGATGAGAGCAGAGTACCAGGGGCACGGGGATGAGAGCAGAGTACCAAGGGCACGGGGATGAGAGCAGAGTACCAGGGGCACGGGGATGAGAGCAGAGTACCAGGGGCACGGGGATGAGAGCAGAGTACCAGGGGCACGGGGATGAGAGCAGAGTACCAGGGGCACGGGGATGAGAGCAGAGTACCAAGGGCACGGGGATGAGAGCAGAGTACCAGGGGCATAAAACCAAAACGACAAGAAGAAGAAGTGGGGGGAGAAAAATATGACAAAGTCAATCTCGGAGAGAAGGCGAAAAGCAGGCCAAAGCGGTTGAAATCCAACCGCTTTGTCATTTTCAGAGAGAAGGCGAAAAGCGCAGGCCAAAGCCAAGCGCGTCTTGCGTATTTTCTACATTTCTTTCATTTTCTACATTTTTCGCCACGTCCCCGATGACAAAACGTCAAAAAAGATAAAGTACAGAAGGAGCGGGGAAGGAAAAACGACAAAAGTCGTTTTCGGAGAGAAGGCCCCAAAGCGGTTGAAATCCAACCGCTTTGGGTACCCCCTTCTCTCCGAAAGGCGCGCGCTTTTACCCGCCTTCCCAAGCGAGTCTGCGCACGATTTCAGAAACCAGCTTTTCGGAAACAGGGGCCTCCAGAGGAGAGGCCCGAGGCGCCCGGCCGTCGATGCCCGCCCCTCAGGCTCGGTGCGTGGGGCGGACAGGAGGGGTCTGCCGGCCTCCGGGCCCCGGTTCTCCGCGCTTTGGGGTGAGGGCCCCAAAGCGGTTGAAATCCAACTGCTTTGGGCACCCCCTTCTCTCCGAACGGCGCGCGCTTTTACCCGCCCGCCTTCCCAAGCGAGTCTGCGCACGATTTCAGAAACCAGCTTTTCGGAAACAGGGGCCTCCAGAGGAGAGGCC
>NC_135096.1:1778608-1781108 GCF_051107435.1 Chaetodon auriga | reverse complement strand
CTGGAAACCTCCCCGTGGCTGCGAGAAGACGAGGGGGTCAGGCCTGGAGCCAGCACCCAGCCTGCTCCTCATGCTGGGGGCCTGGAAAAGGCCGGAAGCCTCCCCACGGCTGTGAGAAGGCCAGGGGGTCAGGCCTGGAGCCAGCCCCCAGTACGAGTAGCAGGCTGGGGGGCCTGGAAAGGCCAGACGCCTGCCTGTGGCTGCTAGAAGAAGACGAGGGGCTCAGGGCTGGAGCCAGCACCCAGCACGAGTAGCAGGCTGGGGGGCCTGGAAAGGCCAGAAGCCTCCCTGTGGCTGCTAGAAGAAGACGAGGGGGTCAGGGCTGGAGCCAGCACCCAGCACGAGAAGCAGGCTGGGGGGCCTGGAAAGGCCAGAAGCCTCCCTGTGGCTGCTAGAAGAAGAGGAGGGGGTCAGGGCTGGAGCCAGCACCCAGCACGAGTAGCAGGCTGGGGGGCCTGGAAAGGCCAGAAGCCTCCCTGTGGCTGCTAGAAGAAGACGAGGGGGTCAGGGCTGGAGCCAGCACCCAGCACGAGTAGCAGGCTGGGGGGCCTGGAAAGGCCAGAAGACTCCCTGTGGCTGCTAGAAGAAGAGGAGGGGGTCAGGGATGGAGCCAGCACCCAGCACGAGTAGCAGGCTGGGGGGCCTGGAAAGGCCAGACGCCTGCCTGTGGTTGCTAGAAGAAGAGGAGGGGGTCAGGGCTGGAGCCAGCACCCAGCACGAGTAGCAGGCTGGGGGGCCTGGAAAGGCCAGACGCCTGCCTGTGGCTGCTAGAAGAAGAGGAGGGGGTCAGGGCTGGAGCCGGCACCCAGCCTGCTCCTCGTGCTGGGGGCCTGGAAAGGCTGGAAGCCTCCCCGTGGCTGTGAGAAGAGGAGGGGGTCAGGGCTGGAGCCGGCACCCAGCCTGCTCCTCGTGCTGGGGGCCTGGAAAGGCTGGAAGCCTCCCCATGGCTGTGAGAAGATGAGGGGGTCAGGGCTGGAGCCGGCACCCAGCCTGCTCCTCGTGCTGGGGGCCTGGAAAGGCTGGAAGCCTCCCCATGGCTGTGAGAAGATGAGGGGGTCAGGCCTGGAGCCAGCCCCCAGCACGAGTAGCAGGCTGGTGGGCCTGGAAAGGCCAGACGCCTGCCTGTGGCTGCTAGAATAAGAGGAGGGGGTCAGGGCTGGAGCCAGCAACCAGCACGAGTAGCAGGCTGGGGGGCCTGGAAAGGCCAGACGCCTGCCTGTGGCTGCTAGAAGAAGAGGAGGGGGTCAGGGCTGGAGCCAGCACCCAGCACGAGTAGCAGGCTGGGGGGCCTGGAAAGGCCAGACGCCTGCCTGTGGCTGCTAGAAGAAGAGGAGGGGGTCAGGGCTGGAGCCGGCACCCAGCCTGCTCCTCGTGCTGGGGGCCTGGAAAGGCTGGAAGCCTCCCCGTGGCTGTGAGAAGATGAGGGGGTCAGGCCTGGAGCCAGCCCCCAGCACGAGTAGCAGGCTGGGGGGCCTGGAAAGGCCAGACGCCTGCCTGTGGCTGCTAGAAGAAGAGGAGGGGGTCAGGGCTGGAGCCAGCGCCCAGCACGAGTAGCAGGCTGGGGGGCCTGGAAAGGCCAGACGCCTCCCTGTGGCTGCTATAAGACGACGAGGGGGTCAGGGCTGGAGCCAGCACCCAGTACGAGTAGCAGGCTAGGGGGGCCTGGAAAGGCCAGACGCCTGCCTGTGGCTGCTAGAAGAAGAGGAGGGGGTCAGGGCTGGAGCCAGCACCCAGCACGAGTAGCAGGCTGGGGGGCCTGGAACGGCCAGACGCCTCCCTGTGGCTGCTAGAAGAAGAGGAGGGGGTCAGGGCTGAAGCCGGCACCCAGCCTGCTCCTCGTGCTGGGGGCCTGGAAAGGCTGGAAGCCTCCCCGTGGCTGTGAGAAGGTGAGGGGGTCAGGCCTGGAGCCAGCCACTAGCACGAGTAGCAGGCTGGGGGGCCTGGAAAGGCCAGACGCCTCCCTGTGGCTGCTAGAAGAAGAGGAGAGGGTCAGGGCTGGAGCCGGCACCCAGCCTGCTCCTCGTGCTGGGGGCCTGGAAAGGCTGGAAGCCTCCCCGTGGCTGTGAGAAGATGAGGGGGTCAGGCCTGGAGCCAGCCCCCAGCACGAGTAGCAGGCTGGGGGGCCTGGAAAGGCCAGACGCCTCCCTGTGGCTGCTAGAAGACGACGAGGGGTTCAGGCTTGGAGCCAGCACCCAGCCCTGCTCCTCATGCTGGGGGCCTGGAAAAGGCTGGAAGCCTCCCCACGGCTGTGAGCAGATGAGGGGGGGTCAGGCCTGGTAAGGATGGAAGCCTCCCTGTGGCTGTGAAAAGACGAGGGGGTCAGGCAGGTGAGCTATGTCTATGAGAGAGAGGGAGAGAAAGAGAGAGAGAGAGAGAGAGAGAGAGAGAGAGAGAGAGAGAGAGAGGAGTACCAGGGGCACGGGGATGAGAGCAGAGTACCAGGGGCACGGGGATGAGAGCAGAGTACCAGGGGCACGGGGATGAGAGCAGAGTACCAAGG
>NC_135096.1:1766108-1768608 GCF_051107435.1 Chaetodon auriga | reverse complement strand
AGGCAGGCAGGCTGGCAGGCTGGCTGGCTGGCGGATGAGAGTGGAGGCAGGAGGAAAGGAAAAGGGTTAGGCTGGGAGCCAGCCCTTGAGGTTGGTGAAGGCAGGCAGGCAGGCTAGCTGGCTGGCTGGCGGATGAGAGTGGAGGCAGGAGGAAAGGAAAAGAGTTAGGCTGGGAGCCAGCCCTTGGGGTTGGTGAAGGCAGGCAGGCAGGCAGGCTGGCTGGCTAATGAGAGTGGAGGCAGGAGGAAAGGAAAAGGGTTAGGCTGGGAGCCAGCCCTTGAGGTTGGTGAAGGCAGGCAGGCAGGCAGGCAGGCTAGCTGGCTGGCTGGCGGATGAGAGTGGAGGCAGGAGGAAAGGAAAAGGGTTAGGCTGGGAGCCAGCCCTTGGGGTTGGTGAAGGCAGGCAGGCAGGCAGGCAGGCAGGCTGGCTGGCTGGCGGATGTGAGTGGAGGCAGGAGGAAAGGAAAAGAGTTAGGCTGGGAGCCAGCCCTTGGGGTTGGTGAAGGCAGGCAGGCAGGCAGGCAGGCAGGCAGGCAGGCAGGCTGGCTGGCTGGCGGATGTGAGTGGAGGCAGGAGGAAAGGAAAAGAGTTAGGCTGGGAGCCAGCCCTTGGGGTTGGTGAAGGCAGGCAGGCAGGCAGGCTGGCTGGCTAATGAGAGTGGAGGCAGGAGGAAAGGAAAAGGGTTAGGCTGGGAGCCAGCCCTGTGAAGGGTATAGAGCTGGTCCGGCGTGCCACGGCCGGGACGAAAACCGCATCGTTCGTCCTGAATCGGAGGTTGGACTGTGTATGCACAGTATAGTATGTGGAATATATACAAAGGTTGAGAATTTTTAAACAAAAATAAAAGAAAGTAATTGTGAGAAATAAAGAAAAGTAAAAGAGGTTGCTGTATGCCTGGAAAAGGCCGGAAGCCTCCCCACGGCTGTGAGAAGGCCAGGGGGTCAGGCCTGGAGCCAGCCCCCAGCAGGAGTAGCAGGCTGGGGGTCCTGGAAAGGCTGGAAACCTCCCCGTGGCTGCGAGAAGACGAGGGGGTCAGGCCTGGAGCCAGCACCCAGCCTGCTCCTCATGCTGGGGGCCTGGAAAAGGCCGGAAGCCTCCCCACGGCTGTGAGAAGGCCAGGGGGTCAGGCCTGGAGCCAGCCCCCAGTACGAGTAGCAGGCTGGGGGGCCTGGAAAGGCCAGACGCCTGCCTGTGGCTGCTAGAAGAAGACGAGGGGCTCAGGGCTGGAGCCAGCACCCAGCACGAGTAGCAGGCTGGGGGGCCTGGAAAGGCCAGAAGCCTCCCTGTGGCTGCTAGAAGAAGACGAGGGGGTCAGGGCTGGAGCCAGCACCCAGCACGAGAAGCAGGCTGGGGGGCCTGGAAAGGCCAGAAGCCTCCCTGTGGCTGCTAGAAGAAGAGGAGGGGGTCAGGGCTGGAGCCAGCACCCAGCACGAGTAGCAGGCTGGGGGGCCTGGAAAGGCCAGAAGCCTCCCTGTGGCTGCTAGAAGAAGACGAGGGGGTCAGGGCTGGAGCCAGCACCCAGCACGAGTAGCAGGCTGGGGGGCCTGGAAAGGCCAGAAGACTCCCTGTGGCTGCTAGAAGAAGAGGAGGGGGTCAGGGATGGAGCCAGCACCCAGCACGAGTAGCAGGCTGGGGGGCCTGGAAAGGCCAGACGCCTGCCTGTGGTTGCTAGAAGAAGAGGAGGGGGTCAGGGCTGGAGCCAGCACCCAGCACGAGTAGCAGGCTGGGGGGCCTGGAAAGGCCAGACGCCTGCCTGTGGCTGCTAGAAGAAGAGGAGGGGGTCAGGGCTGGAGCCGGCACCCAGCCTGCTCCTCGTGCTGGGGGCCTGGAAAGGCTGGAAGCCTCCCCGTGGCTGTGAGAAGAGGAGGGGGTCAGGGCTGGAGCCGGCACCCAGCCTGCTCCTCGTGCTGGGGGCCTGGAAAGGCTGGAAGCCTCCCCATGGCTGTGAGAAGATGAGGGGGTCAGGGCTGGAGCCGGCACCCAGCCTGCTCCTCGTGCTGGGGGCCTGGAAAGGCTGGAAGCCTCCCCATGGCTGTGAGAAGATGAGGGGGTCAGGCCTGGAGCCAGCCCCCAGCACGAGTAGCAGGCTGGTGGGCCTGGAAAGGCCAGACGCCTGCCTGTGGCTGCTAGAATAAGAGGAGGGGGTCAGGGCTGGAGCCAGCAACCAGCACGAGTAGCAGGCTGGGGGGCCTGGAAAGGCCAGACGCCTGCCTGTGGCTGCTAGAAGAAGAGGAGGGGGTCAGGGCTGGAGCCAGCACCCAGCACGAGTAGCAGGCTGGGGGGCCTGGAAAGGCCAGACGCCTGCCTGTGGCTGCTAGAAGAAGAGGAGGGGGTCAGGGCTGGAGCCGGCACCCAGCCTGCTCCTCGTGCTGGGGGCCTGGAAAGGCTGGAAGCCTCCCCGTGGCTGTGAGAAGATGAGGGGGTCAGGCCTGGAGCCAGCCCCCAGCACGAGTAGCAGGCTGGGGGGCCTGGAAAGGCCAGACGCCTGCCTGTGGCTGCTA
>NC_135096.1:1751108-1753608 GCF_051107435.1 Chaetodon auriga | reverse complement strand
AGCCAGCACCCAGCACGAGTAGCAGGCTGGGGGGCCTGGAAAGGCCAGAAGACTCCCTGTGGCTGCTAGAAGAAGAGGAGGGGGTCAGGGATGGAGCCAGCACCCAGCACGAGTAGCAGGCTGGGGGGCCTGGAAAGGCCAGACGCCTGCCTGTGGTTGCTAGAAGAAGAGGAGGGGGTCAGGGCTGGAGCCAGCACCCAGCACGAGTAGCAGGCTGGGGGGCCTGGAAAGGCCAGACGCCTGCCTGTGGCTGCTAGAAGAAGAGGAGGGGGTCAGGGCTGGAGCCGGCACCCAGCCTGCTCCTCGTGCTGGGGGCCTGGAAAGGCTGGAAGCCTCCCCGTGGCTGTGAGAAGAGGAGGGGGTCAGGGCTGGAGCCGGCACCCAGCCTGCTCCTCGTGCTGGGGGCCTGGAAAGGCTGGAAGCCTCCCCATGGCTGTGAGAAGATGAGGGGGTCAGGGCTGGAGCCGGCACCCAGCCTGCTCCTCGTGCTGGGGGCCTGGAAAGGCTGGAAGCCTCCCCATGGCTGTGAGAAGATGAGGGGGTCAGGCCTGGAGCCAGCCCCCAGCACGAGTAGCAGGCTGGTGGGCCTGGAAAGGCCAGACGCCTGCCTGTGGCTGCTAGAATAAGAGGAGGGGGTCAGGGCTGGAGCCAGCAACCAGCACGAGTAGCAGGCTGGGGGGCCTGGAAAGGCCAGACGCCTGCCTGTGGCTGCTAGAAGAAGAGGAGGGGGTCAGGGCTGGAGCCAGCACCCAGCACGAGTAGCAGGCTGGGGGGCCTGGAAAGGCCAGACGCCTGCCTGTGGCTGCTAGAAGAAGAGGAGGGGGTCAGGGCTGGAGCCGGCACCCAGCCTGCTCCTCGTGCTGGGGGCCTGGAAAGGCTGGAAGCCTCCCCGTGGCTGTGAGAAGATGAGGGGGTCAGGCCTGGAGCCAGCCCCCAGCACGAGTAGCAGGCTGGGGGGCCTGGAAAGGCCAGACGCCTGCCTGTGGCTGCTAGAAGAAGAGGAGGGGGTCAGGGCTGGAGCCAGCGCCCAGCACGAGTAGCAGGCTGGGGGGCCTGGAAAGGCCAGACGCCTCCCTGTGGCTGCTATAAGACGACGAGGGGGTCAGGGCTGGAGCCAGCACCCAGTACGAGTAGCAGGCTAGGGGGGCCTGGAAAGGCCAGACGCCTGCCTGTGGCTGCTAGAAGAAGAGGAGGGGGTCAGGGCTGGAGCCAGCACCCAGCACGAGTAGCAGGCTGGGGGGCCTGGAACGGCCAGACGCCTCCCTGTGGCTGCTAGAAGAAGAGGAGGGGGTCAGGGCTGAAGCCGGCACCCAGCCTGCTCCTCGTGCTGGGGGCCTGGAAAGGCTGGAAGCCTCCCCGTGGCTGTGAGAAGGTGTGAGGGGGTCAGGCCTGGAGCCAGCCACTAGCACGAGTAGCAGGCTGGGGGGCCTGGAAAGGCCAGACGCCTCCCTGTGGCTGCTAGAAGAAGAGGAGAGGGTCAGGGCTGGAGCCGGCACCCAGCCTGCTCCTCGTGCTGGGGGCCTGGAAAGGCTGGAAGCCTCCCCGTGGCTGTGAGAAGATGAGGGGGTCAGGCCTGGAGCCAGCCCCCAGCACGAGTAGCAGGCTGGGGGGCCTGGAAAGGCCAGACGCCTCCCTGTGGCTGCTAGAAGACGACGAGGGGTTCAGGCTTGGAGCCAGCACCCAGCCCTGCTCCTCATGCTGGGGGCCTGGAAAAGGCTGGAAGCCTCCCCACGGCTGTGAGCAGATGAGGGGGGGTCAGGCCTGGTAAGGATGGAAGCCTCCCTGTGGCTGTGAAAAGACGAGGGGGTCAGGCAGGTGAGCTATGTCTATGAGAGAGAGGGAGAGAAAGAGAGAGAGAGAGAGAGAGAGAGAGAGAGAGAGAGAGAGAGAGAGGAGTACCAGGGGCACGGGGATGAGAGCAGAGTACCAGGGGCACGGGGATGAGAGCAGAGTACCAGGGGCACGGGGATGAGAGCAGAGTACCAAGGGCACGGGGATGAGAGCAGAGTACCAGGGGCACGGGGATGAGAGCAGAGTACCAGGGGCACGGGGATGAGAGCAGAGTACCAGGGGCACGGGGATGAGAGCAGAGTACCAGGGGCACGGGGATGAGAGCAGAGTACCAAGGGCACGGGGATGAGAGCAGAGTACCAGGGGCACGGGGATGAGAGCAGAGTACCAGGGGCACGGGGATGAGAGCAGAGTACCAGGGGCACGGGGATGAGAGCAGAGTACCAGGGGCACGGGGATGAGAGCAGAGTACCAAGGGCACGGGGATGAGAGCAGAGTACCAGGGGCATAAAACCAAAACGACAAGAAGAAGAAGTGGGGGGAGAAAAATATGACAAAGTCAATCTCGGAGAGAAGGCGAAAAGCAGGCCAAAGCGGTTGAAATCCAACCGCTTTGTCATTTTCAGAGAGAAGGCGAAAAGCGCAGGCCAAAGCCAAGCGCGTCTTGCGTATTTTCTACATTTCTTTCATTTTCTACATTTTTCGCCAC
>NC_135096.1:1738608-1741108 GCF_051107435.1 Chaetodon auriga | reverse complement strand
AGGCAGGCAGGAGGCAGGCAGGCAGGCAGGCTGGCTGGCTGGCGGATGTGAGTGGAGGCAGGAGGAAAGGAAAAGAGTTAGGCTGGGAGCCAGCCCTTGGGGTTGGTGAAGGCAGGCAGGCAGGCAGGCTGGCTGGCTAATGAGAGTGGAGGCAGGAGGAAAGGAAAAGGGTTAGGCTGGGAGCCAGCCCTGTGAAGGGTATAGAGCTGGTCCGGCGTGCCACGGCCGGGACGAAAACCGCATCGTTCGTCCTGAATCGGAGGTTGGACTGTGTATGCACAGTATAGTATGTGGAATATATACAAAGGTTGAGAATTTTTAAACAAAAATAAAAGAAAGTAATTGTGAGAAATAAAGAAAAGTAAAAGAGGTTGCTGTATGCCTGGAAAAGGCCGGAAGCCTCCCCACGGCTGTGAGAAGGCCAGGGGGTCAGGCCTGGAGCCAGCCCCCAGCAGGAGTAGCAGGCTGGGGGTCCTGGAAAGGCTGGAAACCTCCCCGTGGCTGCGAGAAGACGAGGGGGTCAGGCCTGGAGCCAGCACCCAGCCTGCTCCTCATGCTGGGGGCCTGGAAAAGGCCGGAAGCCTCCCCACGGCTGTGAGAAGGCCAGGGGGTCAGGCCTGGAGCCAGCCCCCAGTACGAGTAGCAGGCTGGGGGGCCTGGAAAGGCCAGACGCCTGCCTGTGGCTGCTAGAAGAAGACGAGGGGCTCAGGGCTGGAGCCAGCACCCAGCACGAGTAGCAGGCTGGGGGGCCTGGAAAGGCCAGAAGCCTCCCTGTGGCTGCTAGAAGAAGACGAGGGGGTCAGGGCTGGAGCCAGCACCCAGCACGAGAAGCAGGCTGGGGGGCCTGGAAAGGCCAGAAGCCTCCCTGTGGCTGCTAGAAGAAGAGGAGGGGGTCAGGGCTGGAGCCAGCACCCAGCACGAGTAGCAGGCTGGGGGGCCTGGAAAGGCCAGAAGCCTCCCTGTGGCTGCTAGAAGAAGACGAGGGGGTCAGGGCTGGAGCCAGCACCCAGCACGAGTAGCAGGCTGGGGGGCCTGGAAAGGCCAGAAGACTCCCTGTGGCTGCTAGAAGAAGAGGAGGGGGTCAGGGATGGAGCCAGCACCCAGCACGAGTAGCAGGCTGGGGGGCCTGGAAAGGCCAGACGCCTGCCTGTGGTTGCTAGAAGAAGAGGAGGGGGTCAGGGCTGGAGCCAGCACCCAGCACGAGTAGCAGGCTGGGGGGCCTGGAAAGGCCAGACGCCTGCCTGTGGCTGCTAGAAGAAGAGGAGGGGGTCAGGGCTGGAGCCGGCACCCAGCCTGCTCCTCGTGCTGGGGGCCTGGAAAGGCTGGAAGCCTCCCCGTGGCTGTGAGAAGAGGAGGGGGTCAGGGCTGGAGCCGGCACCCAGCCTGCTCCTCGTGCTGGGGGCCTGGAAAGGCTGGAAGCCTCCCCATGGCTGTGAGAAGATGAGGGGGTCAGGGCTGGAGCCGGCACCCAGCCTGCTCCTCGTGCTGGGGGCCTGGAAAGGCTGGAAGCCTCCCCATGGCTGTGAGAAGATGAGGGGGTCAGGCCTGGAGCCAGCCCCCAGCACGAGTAGCAGGCTGGTGGGCCTGGAAAGGCCAGACGCCTGCCTGTGGCTGCTAGAATAAGAGGAGGGGGTCAGGGCTGGAGCCAGCAACCAGCACGAGTAGCAGGCTGGGGGGCCTGGAAAGGCCAGACGCCTGCCTGTGGCTGCTAGAAGAAGAGGAGGGGGTCAGGGCTGGAGCCAGCACCCAGCACGAGTAGCAGGCTGGGGGGCCTGGAAAGGCCAGACGCCTGCCTGTGGCTGCTAGAAGAAGAGGAGGGGGTCAGGGCTGGAGCCGGCACCCAGCCTGCTCCTCGTGCTGGGGGCCTGGAAAGGCTGGAAGCCTCCCCGTGGCTGTGAGAAGATGAGGGGGTCAGGCCTGGAGCCAGCCCCCAGCACGAGTAGCAGGCTGGGGGGCCTGGAAAGGCCAGACGCCTGCCTGTGGCTGCTAGAAGAAGAGGAGGGGGTCAGGGCTGGAGCCAGCGCCCAGCACGAGTAGCAGGCTGGGGGGCCTGGAAAGGCCAGACGCCTCCCTGTGGCTGCTATAAGACGACGAGGGGGTCAGGGCTGGAGCCAGCACCCAGTACGAGTAGCAGGCTAGGGGGGCCTGGAAAGGCCAGACGCCTGCCTGTGGCTGCTAGAAGAAGAGGAGGGGGTCAGGGCTGGAGCCAGCACCCAGCACGAGTAGCAGGCTGGGGGGCCTGGAACGGCCAGACGCCTCCCTGTGGCTGCTAGAAGAAGAGGAGGGGGTCAGGGCTGAAGCCGGCACCCAGCCTGCTCCTCGTGCTGGGGGCCTGGAAAGGCTGGAAGCCTCCCCGTGGCTGTGAGAAGGTGAGGGGGTCAGGCCTGGAGCCAGCCACTAGCACGAGTAGCAGGCTGGGGGGCCTGGAAAGGCCAGACGCCTCCCTGTGGCTGCTAGAAGAAGAGGAGAGGGTCAGGGCTGGAGCCGGCACCCAGCCTGC